>NW_026663636.1:174-2044 GCF_009828535.3 Hylobates moloch | reverse complement strand
TCCTTGACCACTCTCCCTCTGTCTACACACATGGACACATACACATGCATGCCATCTGTGACAGAGCCTGTGGAATTTGTGAACCATAGCCACACACCATTGCCCAGGACCTCTTTGCAAAGTTGCATGAGCAGAGAAAAACTAAACCACGCAGTGTAGGAGAATCCATACAGATTCTGAAAAGTTAGTTTTATTGTATGAAAAGTTAGTTTTTGTTTGTTTGTTCTAAGAAACTAGTTATGTTATTGTAAATCACAAGTATCTGAGAAAGGTCTCAATCAATTTAAAAAGTTTATTTTGCCAGGGTTAGGGACATGCCCATGACAGAGCCTGAGGAGGTCCCAAGACGTGTGCCCAAGGTAGATCAGGGCACAGCTTGGTTTATGTATTTTAGGGGGACTTCAGACTTCAATAAATACATGTAAGATGTACATTGGTTTGGTCCAGGAAGGTGGGACAATTTGAAGGGGTCGGGGTTAGGGCAGGCTTTTGGGTCATAGGTAGATTTAAAGATGTTCTGATTGGCAATGGGTTCAAAGAGTTATTACCAATAGAAAGGATTGTCTGTGTTATTATAAGGGGTTGTGAAGACCAAGGTTTTACTATGCAGATGAAGCCTCCAGGTAGCAGGCTTCAGAGAGAATAGATTGTACATGTTTCTAATGAGACTTAAAAAGTCTGTTCTATCAATAATTCCAAAAGGGAGGAGGGTATAATGAAGCATGTCTGGCTCCCACTTCCCATCGTGGCCTGAACTAGTTTTTCAGGTTAACTTTGGAATGTGCTTGGTTGAGAGGAGGGGTCCATTCAGATGGTTGGGGGGCCTTAGAATTTTCATTATGGTCACAACAAAATATATCAGAGTCTCAGCAGGAGCAAGCCATTTTGAGAAGCAAGCAGAGAAGAATAAAGAAAGATGTGTTAAAACTTACAAATACCATTTGACCCAGCCATCCCATTACTGGGTATATACCCAAAGGAGTATAAATCATGCTGCTATAAAGACATGCACACGTATGTTTATTGTGGCACTATTCACAATAGCAAAGACTTGGAACCAACCCAAATGTCCAACAACAATAGACTGGATTAAGAAAATGTGGCACATATACACCATGGAATACTATGCAGCCATAAAAAATGATGAGTTCGTGTCCTTTGTAGGGACATGGACGAAACTGGAAAACATCATTCTCAGTAAACTATCGCAAGGACAAAAAACCAAACACTGCATGTTCTCACTCATAGGTGGGAATTGAACAATGAGAACTCATGGACACAGGAAGGGGAACATCACATTCCGGGTACTGTTGTGGGGTGGGGGGTGGGGGGGGCGGGGACAGCATTAGGAGATATACCTAATGCTAAATGACGAGCTAATGGGTGCAGGAAATCAACATGGCACATGGATACATATGTAACAAACCTGCACATTGTGCACATGTACCCTAGAACCTAAAGTATAATTTAAAAAAAAAAAAAAAAAACTTACGAAACACATTTTCTGAATTAAAAATTAAATGAGAGGCACGAATAGAAAACTGGACACTGCAGAAACTTGGTAATAAGCCAGAGAACTATCTTTAGAAATACCACCAAGAGAGCAAAATTAGAGAGTGATTGAAAACAATGACAAAGAAGAGAGCAGAAACGAAGGTAGAGAGAGAACTAAATAAATGCAGCTAAAGTGATAATCAAAGATCGTTTAAAAAATGATTTTCTAAGCTAAATAAAGTATTTGTAAATTGAGAGAATTCACTGTGATCCGTGTAAAATATACGAAAAGAGATCATTAAATATACCTTGGCAAAAATGTGAAAGGTCACATAAAAGACTCTTACAAGCATCAAAGCAAACTTATCCAAAACAA
>NW_026663636.1:0-164 GCF_009828535.3 Hylobates moloch | reverse complement strand
GTCAACTCTACTGTTTCCTGGCCATGCGATTCTTGGGCATTTACTCAACCCCTCTGAGTCTTCATTTGGATATTAATATTCCTCTGTAATAATAAGCAAAAAATTCTGATTGTGAGACCATAAGAGGTAGAGGGAATTCTGAAGCCATTCCATTCTGTATTCTT
>NW_026663635.1:0-2044 GCF_009828535.3 Hylobates moloch | reverse complement strand
AGTGATCCTCCTGCCTCAGCCTCCTGAGTTGCTGGGACTACAGGCACATGCCACCACACTCAGCCAATTTTTAAAAATTATTTTTTGTAGAGACAACTTCTCACTATGTCACCCAGGCTGGTCTCAAACCATCCCCCTGCCTTGGCCTCCCAAAGTGCTGGGATTACTGGTGTGAGCCACCACACTCAGCCCCTAGGGGTTGAGTTTAAATTTTTGAGACTCTGTCTCAAAAAAAAGAAAGAAGGCCAAATGGACCAGGTTTTGGTTCACAAAACCATCTAACTTGTGAGTATAACAGGACCACCTCAGGGCCATTTTACAATGTTACATTCCCAGAAACTTCCAAACTGAGATTCAAAAGATGCACACACTGAAAAACAAATTAAGTCTTTATTTTGCTCATCACTATGTCTCTCACTACTACCCTTTCTTGGTAAATCAGTAACTACTCTTTAGCTTTCCTTTGATCCTCCCCATTCTTTATGCTAAGCAACACAGCAAGGCCCAGGAGCTACACAGGTGATTTGAGGATCCCTCCAGAAAACAATGGACAGGTCAATGCTGTGAGCACTTAGACACACTGTGTCACTTGTGCCTCTCACACACCCATTGCCTCTGAATCCATTTCAAGGAGAATCTGTGGCAGGTACCTTAGTTCAAGTGGACAGAATAACAGCATCTCCCTTTGGGCCTGAGGGACACACAGAGTGGAGATTGGGATGGAGCTGGTATACAGGATAAGGGCAGCTGTTTAGTAGGACTGACTCATCGTGTGCAGGGACTCCCCAACTCTGGCTTTTGAGAAAGTGCTGCTAGGTGCCAACTCATACCTGCATCCTGACTCAACTTCAGCACATCTTTAGAAATAGATATCCTAAGCTCACTCATAACCTGGTATATTAGTCCATTCTCACATTGCTATAAAGAACTACCTGAGACCAGGTAACTTATACAGAAAAGAGGTTTAATTGGCTCACGGTTCTGCAGGCTGTACGGGAAGCCTGGCTGGGAAGTCCTCAGGAAACTCACAATCATGGCAGAAGGCAAAGGGGAATCAGACACGTCCTACATGACTGGAGCAGGAGGAAGACAGCAAAGGGGTAGCTGCTACACACTTTAAACAACCAGCTCTCATGAGAACTCGCTCACTATCACGAGAACAGCAAGGGGGATGTCCATCCTCATGATCCAATCACCTCCCACCAGGCCCCTCCTCCAACACGGGGGATGAAAATTAGACATGAGATTTAGGTGTGGCCACAAATGCAAATCATATCACCTGGCTTCTACACCTTCCCTGCCCCTGGGTTAGCGTCTCCAAACTGCCCTGATGATAAGCATCACCTGGATACTTGTTAGAATTGTGAATTCCAGCCCCATTCCACACCCATTAATTGAGAATCACCTGTGGAAGGGCCTGGGGCGCTCTATAATCAGCCCCAGGGGATTCTGTTTTGTTTGGTTGGGGGGAATTTTTTTGTTTTGTTTTTTGTTATTTTGTTTGTTGTTTGTTTGTTTTGACAGATCAGGGTTTCACTCTATTGTCCAGGCTGGAGTTCAGTGGCTCAATCATTGCTGGCTACAGTCTTGAACTCCTGGTCTCAAGTGATCCTCCTGCCTCAGCCTCCTGAGTTGCTGGGACTACAGGCACATGCCACCACACTCAGCCAATTTTTAAAAATTATTTTTTGTAGAGACAACTTCTCACTATGTCACCCAGGCTGGTCTCAAACCATCCCCCTGCCTTGGCCTCCCAAAGTGCTGGGATTACTGGTGTGAGCCACCACACTCAGCCCCTAGGGGTTGAGTTTAAATTTTTGAGACTCTGTCTCAAAAAAAAGAAAGAAGGCCAAATGGACCAGGTTTTGGTTCACAAAACCATCTAACTTGTGAGTATAACAGGACCACCTCAGGGCCATTTTACAATGTTACATTCCCAGAAACTTCCAAACTGAGATTCAAAAGATGCACACACTGAAAAACAAATTAAGTCTTTATTTTGCTCATCACTATGTCTCTCACTACTACCCTTTCTTGGTAAATC
>NW_026663634.1:0-2045 GCF_009828535.3 Hylobates moloch | reverse complement strand
GCAGGAAAGATCCAAAATTGACACCCTAACATCACAATTAAAAGAACCAGAAATGCAAGAGCAAACACATTCAAAAGCCAGCAGATGGCTAGAAATAACTAAAATCAGAGCAGAACTGAAGGAAATAGAGACACAAAAAACCCTTCAAAAAATTAATGAATCCAGGAGCTGGTTTTTTGAAAAGATCAACAAAATTGATGGACCACTAGTAAGACTAATAAAGAAGAAAAGAAAGCCTCCCAAGACTAAACCAGGAAGAAGTTGAATCTCTGAATAGACCAATAACAGGCTCTGAAATTGTGGCAATAATCAATAGCTTACCAACCAAAAAGAGTCCAGGACCTGATGGATTCATAGCCGAATTCTACCAGAGGTACAAGGAGGAACTGGTACCATTCCTTCTGAAACTATTCCAATCGATAAGAAAAAGAGGGAATCCTCCGTAACACATTTTATGAGGTCAGCATCATCCTGATACCAAAGCCTGGCAGAGACACAACCAAAGAAGAGAATTTCAGACCAATATCCTTGATGAACATTGATGCAAAAATCCTCAGTAAAATACTGGCAAACCGGATCCAGCAGCACATCAGAAAGCTTATCCACCACAATGAAGGGGACTTCGTCCCTGGGATGCAAGGCTAGTTCAACATACGCAAATCAATAAATGTAATCCAGCATATAAGCAGAACCAAAGACAAAAACCACATGATTATCTCAATAGATGCAGAAAAGGCCTTTGACAAAATTCAACAACCCTTCATGCTAAAAACTCTCAATAAATTAGGTATTGATGGGACATATCTCAAAATAATAAGAGCTATCTATGACAAACCCACAGCCAATATCATACGGAATGGGCAAAAACTAGAAGGATTCCCTTTGAAAACTGGCACAAGACAGGGATGCCCTCTCTCACCACTCCTATTCAACATAGTGCTGGAAGTTCTGGCCAGGGCAATCAGGCAGGAGAAGGAAATAAAGGGTATTCAATTAGGAAAAGAGGAAGTCAAATTGTCCCTGTTTGCAGGTGATATGATTGTATATCTAGAAAACCCCATTGTCTCAGCCCCAAATCTCCTTAACCTGATAAGCAACTTCAGCAAAGTCTCAGGATACAAAATCAATGTACAAAAATCACAAGCATTCTTGTACACCAATCACAGACAAACAGAGAGCCAAGTCATGAGTGAACTCCCATTCACAGTTGCTTCAAAGAGAAAAAAATACCTAGGAATCCAACTTACAAGGGATGTGAAAGACCTCTTCAAGGAGAACTACAAACCACTGCTCAATGAAATAAAAGAGGATACAAACAAATGGAAGAACATTCCATGCTCATGGGTAGGAAGAATCAATATTGTGAAAATGGCCATACTGCCCAAGGTAATTTATAGATTCAATGCCATCCCCATCAAGCTACCAATGACTTTCTTCACAGAATTGGAAAAAACTACTTTAAAGTTCATATGGAATCAAAAAAGAGCCCGCATCGCCAAGTCAATACTAAACCAAAAGAACAAAGCTGGAGGCATCACGCTACCTGACTTCAAACTATACTACAAGGCTACAGTAACCAAAACAGCATGGTACTGGTACCACAACAGAGACATACATCAATGGAACAGAACAGAGCCCTCAGAAATAATGCCGCGTATCTACAACTATCTGATCTTTGACAAACCTGACAAAAACAAGAAATAGGGAAAGGATTCCCTGTTTAATCAATGGTGCTGGGAAATCTGGCTAGCCATATGTAGAAAGCTGAAACTGGATCCCTTCCTTACACCTTATACAAAAATTAATTCAAGATGGATTAAAGACTTACATGTTAGACCTAAAACCATAAAAACCCTAGAAGAAAACCTAGGCAATACCATTGAGGACATAGCCATGGGCAAGGACTTCATGTCTAAAACACAAAAAGCCATGGCAACAAAAGCCAAAATTGACAAATGGGATCTCATTAAACTAAAGAGCTTCTGCACAGCAAAAGAAACTACCATCAGAGTGAACAGGCAACCTACAGAATGGGAGAAAATTTT
>NW_026663633.1:0-2045 GCF_009828535.3 Hylobates moloch | reverse complement strand
CAGAAGGGATTATACATGCAGACACCCTGTGCCTTGAACCAACCAGTTCCCCTAGCTCAGCCTGGAGAGTTTTTTAGTAGTCTAGTTTCTCTGAATTAATTTATTTCTTTTACTTACTTTCTCATTTTTAGAATACTGAATTTTGATCAGAAAAGGGATACATGTTCATTTTAGAAAGTACTGAGAAATACAATAAAAAATAGAAACAATCCTATTCCTCAATGATAACCCTTCTGAAAATAAGGATAAGAGGATATTTTTGCCACCATTTTCTCTTAGCATATGTACAGGAGTGTGTGTGTGTTTGTACACACATACACTCACAAAACTGGAAATGCTCTGGATTTATGGTTTTATATCATAGATTTGAAAATTATTTTATGACTTTTTTCTTATTTAAATGAGAAACATGTTCATTGTAGAATAATATTTAAACACAAATAAGCAAAAAGAAAACAGAAAAATTAAAAATCACTCATAATTCCATCTAGAAATACGAATGACAATGTCTTTGTGGAAACAATCCTAGTGTTTCTCCATGAAAATTTACATATTTGCATAATAAATTTATTTAAATTTTATAGTAAAGTTTATATATTTTAAAATAAAATTAATATTATATGTATCCACACAATAGGTTTTGTTACCTCATTTTTTCACTTGCCAGTAAACCATGAATATTTTCCTTATTACTACTGTTCTTCTACTTCAATTTTAGTGGCTTCATAATATTTATTATAGAGATAGATTCTAAATTTCTCTATTCCTCCATTGTTAAGGATACAGTTTTTGTCCATTTTTTCAGTTACAAATAGGACAGTGGTGACCATCCTTGTATTTGCCCCAATCCCTACTTATTTCCTTTGAACGCATTGTTTGAAGTAGAATTACTCATCAAACATGGGTGAAATGAATTTGCCATTTGTGTCTTTTTATAATAGAGAAATTATTTAAATGACCTTGAAAATAGTATTCTCAAGAAAGTTTTGTGAAATGAAAAATGAAATTATGGCATTTTTTTCTATAGAAGAGCCCAATGAAGTTGTTCCGAATGATGCAAGGGCTCATAAGGAAGAGGACCACCATGCAGTAACCACAGATAATGTGGTATGTACAGCTTGAAATTCTTTTCTCATTACGTGGTTGATTTCAAGCCCAAGTATCCAGTTGGTGAAAATATTCTCATTTTCAGAATAAAGTCTTGCTCCACTTCACAAACCAAAACAGAACTCTTTCCAGTGAAATTACATATCTTTGACAGCTTAGTAAATAAAATTTAAAATGTTGTCATTTGTATCACTAATTTTTTGATTGAGGCGATTTGCAAATATAAAAACCCAATACTTGGTATGTATATGATATTTTATATATAACAAGCTATTTTTCTTCAACACAGTTAGCAAAGAGCAGATTTCTACCTATTTGACAGATGGCAGAATTAAAACAGAGTTTAGCATGAGATCATGAAGGAAACCTTTGTTAATTGTGGCACGTGTATGCAAGATTTTCTGACTCTGAGTTCTCTATTCAGAACATACCTATCAATGGTGTGTTTGGAACTTTTTTTCCTCTTATTAATAGTTAAATTGTACTCTGGTTACTCATCTTAAAAATCACAATATAGGAGGAAAGACAGTATTAAATGTTTGAATAGCAAATAGAAGCAGGTTGTGTGTGGAGTAAACTGGGTTTTGTGAAAATGTAAACATATAGTGATGCTCCCTATGCAGCTGTTTTAGCAACATCTGTTTATATTTTGCCCTATCAAGTAATCCTATAATCAAGATGGTATTAAGAGTCAGATATAAAGGGGAATGTCATTGTCCTTTTGTTTTTGCTTTTGAGTCAGCGTTCTGTGTTTGACTGCAGCCACTAAAAAATAGCCTCTTAATTGATTTTTTTTTTGCTATAAAACGGCTGTGACTTGAGGGTTTATCTTGACTTTCATTACAAGCATTACTTATTTCACACTGTAGTCCTGCCACATGTCTTTAATAAAAGTTGAGCGCATAAAACAGTTTTGCTATTTTTTTGTTAAATAACAA
>NW_026663632.1:1088-2045 GCF_009828535.3 Hylobates moloch | reverse complement strand
GAGTTGAAGGTTACTTTTGATTGAGCAGTTCTGAAACACTCTTTCTTTGGAAACTGGAAGGGGACATTCGGAGCACAAAGGGGACTACAGTGGAAAAAGGAATATCTTCAAATAAAAACCACATAGAAGCATTCTCTGAAACATACTTCTGTTCTGTGCATTCAACTAACAGAGTTGAATCTTACCTTTGATTGAACAGTTCTGGAACACTGTTTCTGTAGAAACTGCAAGGGGACATTCGGAGCACTAAGGGTCCTATAGTGGAAAAAGGAGTATCTTCAAATAAAAACGACACAGAAGCATTCTGTGAAACTTCTTTCTGTTCTGTGCATTCAACTAACAGAGTTGAAGCTTACTTTTGATTGAGCAGTTCTGAAACACTCTTTCTGTAGAAACTGGAAGGGGACATTCGGAGCACTAAGGGGCTTATAGTGGAAAAAGGAATATCTTCAAATAAAAACGACACAGAAGCATTCTGTGAAACTTCTTTCTGTTCTGTGCATTCAACTAACAGAGTTGAAGCTTAGTTTTGATACAGCAGTTATGAAAGACTCTTTCTGTAGAAACTGCAAGAGGACATTCTGAGCGCTAAGATGCTTATAGTGGAAAAAGGAATATCTTCAAATAAAAACGACACAGAAGCATTCTGTGAAACTTCTTTCTGTTCTGTGCATTCAACTAACAGATTTGAGGCTCAGTTTTGACGGAGCAGTTATGAAACACTCTTTCTGTAGAAACTGCATGGTGACATTCTGAGCGCTAAGGGGCTCATGGTGGGAAAAGGTATATCGTCAAATAGAAACTACACAGAGACGTTCTGTGAAACTTCTTTCTGTTCTGTGCATTCAACTAACAGAGTTGAAGCTTACTTTTGATGGAGCAGTTCTGAAACACTCTTTCTGTAGAAACGGGAAGGGGACATTCAGAGAACAAAGCGGCCTATAGTGGAAAAAGGAA
>NW_026663632.1:0-988 GCF_009828535.3 Hylobates moloch | reverse complement strand
TTTCTGTTCTGTGCATTCAACTAACAGAGTTGAAACTTATTTTTGATAGAGCAGTTATGAAACACTCTTTCTGTAGAAACTGCATGGTGACATTCTGAGCGCTAAGGGGCTCACGGTGGGAAAAGTTATATCGTCAAATAGAAACTACACAGAGACGTTCTGTGAAACTTCTTTCTGTTCTGTGCATTCAACTAACAGAGTTGAAGCTTACTTTTGATGGAGCAGTTCTGAAACACTCTTTCTGTAGAAACGGGAAGGGGACATTCAGAGAACAAAGCGGCCTATAGTGGAAAAAGGAATATCTTCAAATAAAAACCACACAGAAGCATTCTGTGAAACATCCTTCTGTTCTTTGCATTGAACTAACAGAGTTGAAGCTTACCTTTGATTGAACAGTTCTGGAACACTGTTTCTGTAGAAACTGCAAGGGGACTTTCTGAGCGCTAAGGGGCTCATAGTGGGAAAAGGTATATCGTCAAATAGAAACTACACAGAGGCGTTCTGTGAAACTTCTTTCTGTTCTGTGCGTTCTACTAACAGAGTTGAAGCTTACTTTTGATTCAGCAGTTCTGAAACACTCTTTCGGTAGAAACCGGAAGGGGACATTCCGAGCACAAAGGGGCCTATATTGGAAAAAGGAATATCTTCAAATCAAAAGTACACAGAAGCATTCTGTGAAACTTCTTTCTGTTCTGTGCATTCAACTAACAGATTGGAAGCTTACTATTTATAGAGCAGTTATGAAACACTCTTTCTGTAGAAACAGCAATGGGACATTCTGAGCGCAAAGGGGCCTACAGTGGAAAAAGAAATATCTTCAAAGAAAAACTACACGGAAGCATTCTGTGAAACTTCTTTGTGTTCTGTGTATTCTACTAACAGAGTTGAAGCTTCCGTTTGATAGCGCAGTTATGAAACACTCTTTCTGTAGAAACTGCAATGGGACATTCTGAGCGCTAAGGGTCCTACAGTGGAAAAAGGAATATCT
>NW_026663631.1:1675-2045 GCF_009828535.3 Hylobates moloch | reverse complement strand
AAGATGTATGTGTGTGTATGTGTGTGGGGTGTGTGTGGTGTCGGGTGTGTGTGTGTGTGGTTTTAAGTGTGTATGTGTGTGGTGTGGGGATGTGTGTCTATGTGTGTGTATCTGTGTGTATGTGGTCTGGGGTGTGTGTGTGTGGTGTGTGTATGTGTATGTGTGTGCATCTGTGTGTATGTGGTTTGGGTGCATGTATGTGTGTGGTGAGGTGTATGTGTGTATGTGTATGTGTGTGGAGTGTGTTTGTGTGTGTGTATATGTGTGTATGTGGTGTAGGAGGTGTGTGTATGTATATACTTTATTTCAAGACAGCAGGTTGCCTTTCATTTAGCGGTCGTATCAGTGGGTGTATGTACCTGCACACACA
>NW_026663631.1:1312-1665 GCF_009828535.3 Hylobates moloch | reverse complement strand
GGGGGGGATCTGTGTGTGTATCTGTGTGTATGTGGTTTGGGGGTGTGTGTGGTATGAGGCATGTGTGTGTGCATGTGTGCAGTATGGGGTGTGTATGTGTGTATGTGTATGTGTGTATCTGTGTGTATGTGGTTTGGGGTGTGTGTGTGGTGTAAGTGTGTGTGTCTATGTGCATCTGTATGTGGTGTGGGATGTGTGTGTGGTGTGAGGTGTATGTGTGTATATGTGTCTCAGGTGTGTGTGGTGTGGGGTGTGTGTGTTTCTATGTATGTGTATCTGTACGTATGTGGTTTGGGGTGTGCCTGTGTATGTGTGTGTGGTATAAGGTGTGTGTGTGTGTGTGTGTGTGTGTG
>NW_026663631.1:762-1115 GCF_009828535.3 Hylobates moloch | reverse complement strand
GGGGGGGATCTGTGTGTGTATCTGTGTGTATGTGGTTTGGGGGTGTGTGTGGTATGAGGCATGTGTGTGTGCATGTGTGCAGTATGGGGTGTGTATGTGTGTATGTGTATGTGTGTATCTGTGTGTATGTGGTTTGGGGTGTGTGTGTGGTGTAAGTGTGTGTGTCTATGTGCATCTGTATGTGGTGTGGGATGTGTGTGTGGTGTGAGGTGTATGTGTGTATATGTGTCTCAGGTGTGTGTGGTGTGGGGTGTGTGTGTTTCTATGTATGTGTATCTGTACGTATGTGGTTTGGGGTGTGCCTGTGTATGTGTGTGTGGTATAAGGTGTGTGTGTGTGTGTGTGTGTGTGTG
>NW_026663631.1:0-624 GCF_009828535.3 Hylobates moloch | reverse complement strand
GGGGGGGATCTGTGTGTGTATCTGTGTGTATGTGGTTTGGGGGTGTGTGTGGTATGAGGCATGTGTGTGTGCATGTGTGCAGTATGGGGTGTGTATGTGTGTATGTGTATGTGTGTATCTGTGTGTATGTGGTTTGGGGTGTGTGTGTGGTGTAAGTGTGTGTGTCTATGTGCATCTGTATGTGGTGTGGGATGTGTGTGTGGTGTGAGGTGTATGTGTGTATATGTGTCTCAGGTGTGTGTGGTGTGGGGTGTGTGTGTTTCTATGTATGTGTATCTGTACGTATGTGGTTTGGGGTGTGCCTGTGTATGTGTGTGTGGTATAAGGTGTGTGTGTGTGTGTGTGTGTGTGTGCGTGATGTGGGGGCTGTGTGTGTGCCTATGAGTGTGTATCTGTGTGTATGTGGTTTGGGGTGTGTATGTGTGGTGTGAGGTGTATATGTGTATATGTGTGTGTGCAGTGTGGGGTGTGTATGTGATGTGTGTGTGTCTGTTTGTGTATCTGTGTGTATGTGTATGTGTGTATCTGTGTGTATGTGGTTTGGGGTGTGTGTGTGGTGTAAGTGTGTGTGTCTATGTGCATCTGTATGTGGTGTGGGATGTGTGTGTGGTGTGAGGTGTATGT
>NW_026663630.1:0-2046 GCF_009828535.3 Hylobates moloch | reverse complement strand
CTCCAATCCACTACATTCCATTCCTTTCCATTCCATTCCATTTCATTGCATTCCTGTCATTTCTATTTCACTCTTCCCTACTCCACTTCTCTCCACTCCACTGCAATTTATTCCTACACTTTTGCCTTCATTTCTGATCACTCCATTCCATTCCATTCCATTCCATTGCATTCCATTCCATTCCATTAGATTACACTCCACTCACCTCCAATCAACTCCATTCCGTGCTTCTGCGTTCCGTTCTTCCCCACTCCACTGTAATTTTTTCCATTCCATTCCATTCCATTCCATTCCTTTCCGTTCCATTCCATTCCATTCCATGCCATTCCACTCCACTCCATTCCACTCCATTTCCTTCCGTTCCGATCCATTCCTTCCTATTGCACTGCATTCCATTTCATTCCATTCCATTCCATTCCATTCCATTCCATTCCATTCCATTCCATTCCGTTCCATTCCATTCCATTCCGTTTTACACTATTCTATTCTATCCCTTTGTTTAAAAGTTTTCTCAACCTTTCACACCAGCTGGATTGCAGTGGCACAATTTAAGCTTCCATTTTATTTCACTGTCCATTCCATTCCATTCCATTCTATTCCATTCCAATCCCTTTCATTCCATTCTGTTACATTCCATTCCATTGCACTCCATTCTATTCCATACCATCCCATTCCATTCTATTCCGTTCGATTCCATTCCATTCCATTAAATTCCGTTCCACTCATTTCCGTTCCCTTCCATTCCTTTCTACTGCATTCCATTCCATTCCTTTCCATTCCATTTCTTTCCATTCCTTTCCATTCCGTTCCATTGCACTCCATTCCTTTAAATTCCATTCCATTCCATTCTATTCCTTTCCATTCCATTGCATTCCATTCCATTCCCCACTATTCTATTTTATTCCTTCCTTTAAACAAGTTCTCAATCTGTCGCCCTTGCTGGATTGCAGTTGCACAAATTCAGCTCACATTTTACTCCACCGTTCATTCCATTCCATTCCATTCCATTCCATCCATTCCATTCCGTTCCGTTCCATTCCGTTATATTCCGTTCCATTCCATTCCATTGCATTTCATTCCAGTCCTTTCCATTCCATTCCATTGCACTCCATTCCATTCCATTCTAGTCCATTCCTTCCTTTCCTTTCCATTCCATTCCAATCCATTCCATTCCATTCCATTCCACAATATTCTATCCTATTCCTTTCTTTCAACAAGTTCTCAATATGTCACACCGGCTGAATTGCTGTGGCACAATGTGAACTTGCATTTTATTTCACCGTTCCATTCCATTCCATTCCATTCCATTCCATTCCATTCCATTCCATTCCATTCCATTCCATTCCATTCCATTCCATTCCATTCCATTCCATTTTGTTCCATTCCATTCTATTGCAGACCATTCCATTACTTTCCGTTCTGTTCCCTACTGTCTGTTCTGTTCTGTTTGGTTCGTTTCCATTTTGTTCCATTCCGTTCTGTTCCGTTCCATTCCATTCCATTCCATTCCATTCCATTCCATTCCATTCCATTCCATTCCATTCCATTCCATTCCATTCCACACGATTCTATCCTATTCCTTTCTTTCAACAAGTTCTCTATCTGTCTGCCTGGCTGGATTGCAGTAACACCATGTCAGCTCACATTTTACTTCATCATTCCATTCCATTCCGTTCCGTTCCATTCCGTTCCGTTCCGTTCCGTTCCGTTCCACACTATTCTATTCTGTTCCTTTATTTCAAAAAGTTCTCAATCCGTCACCCAGGCTGGATTGCAGTGGCACAATGTCAGCTCACATTATATTTCACAGTTCCATTCCTTTCCATTCCTTTCCATTCCATTCCATTCCTTTCCATTCCATTTCATTCCATTCCATTCCATTGCACTCCATTCCATTCCATTCCGTTCCACACTCTTCTACTATATTCTATTCCTACCTTTCCACAATTTTTCAGTTTGTCACCCTGGCTGAATTGCAGTTGCACAATGTTAGCACATATTATTTCACCATTCCATTCCATTCCATTCCATTCCATTCCATTCCAT
>NW_026663629.1:0-2046 GCF_009828535.3 Hylobates moloch | reverse complement strand
GTGATATGGTTTGGCTGTGTCCCAACCCAAATCTCATCTTGAATTGTAGTTCCATTAATCCCCACATGTCATGGGAAGGACCCGGCAGGAGGTAAGTGAATCATGGCTGTGGTTACCCCATGCTGCTGTCCTCATTACGGTGAGTGAGTTCTCACGAGATCTGATGGTTTTATAAGAGGCTTTTCCCTTTTTGCTTGGCACTTCTTCCTGTCATCATGTGATGAAGGTTGTGTTTGCTTCCCCTTCCGCCATGATTTTAAGTTTCCTGAGGCCTCCCCAGCCATGCTGAACTGTGAGTCAATTAAACCTCTCTCCTTTATAAATTACCCAGTCTTGGGTATGTCTTTGCAGTGTGAGGATGAACTAATACACCCAGCTACTCTTTTTACTGTCACATGACTGTGATTTTAGGTATGTCAGTTCATCTTTCTGAGTCTCAAGTTCCTTAATAAGATGGTGAAAAATGGTACCTACTTTCCAGAGTTGTTTGAAGATTGCATGAGAGATTGTTTCTTAGTTTCTAACACCATACCTGGAACATAGCAGGCATTTGGCAAGAGGTGTTCAGTGTCGTCATTATTATTTATTGTCCGCCGTTGCAATTGTGCTTCCGTCTTCATTTGGCAAGATTCAAGACCTGAGCATTTTTCCTGATCTGTGTTTGTAATAAATACTGCTTAATATGAGCAAAGATGAATCTTCTTAGAAGAATCTGTTTTGACATTAGTATTGATCAGAAGATACTGAAAGAATTCACACTTTCTAAATCTGGTAGAGCTTTTTCTGCATTAGATCTTTTTTCTTGGGCTGCCAGTTATGATAAGGACATTTTTTCACATCTCAGTGATTAATATTGCAAATAGATGTTACGCCAGTAAATATATAAATAAATGTATATATAAACATATACATTTTATGTAAGTGTATATATAAATATAAAATGTATATATAAATAAACTTTACCTTGTTGAAAGGTAAAGTTTTCAAGCAACCACTAAATGAATATATATTTGTGTAATAATGTAGTAACATCTTCAACTAATATCAACCTATTCCTTACTAGCTGACTGAGTACAATAAGCTTAGTCGTGGGCATGTCCTGGGCAGACATTAATGATTGCTTATTACTTGGTTCAGCCATAAAGCACAATCTAACTTGCAATAGTAGAAATTTGCATTTTAGACTCTCTTCTCTAAGTATCTGCTAGTTTATCTAAATGAGAGTGGAAAAAAAATGTAGCATTCATTCTCTTGGGTAGCAGTGATTTGGAAGCCATTTGAATTGTGCACTGTATTTATTTCATCCTCTGTCTCCACTTACTGTTAGCAATGGTTTCATCCCCAAATCAATGCAGACCACTCCTAGATATATTTATATTTATTACACAAACTTAAAAATTATGGGGTAAAACATGTATTTTGAATAGATAATGATGATTGATGAGAACCATAAAAATAAAATGAAAGAAAGGGAGATAGAAAATCCTGGAATAAAAATATTTTAAACTGGGTGGTCAGTGAAGGCAGCACTCATACAGTGACTTTGGAACACAAACCTGCAAGATGTAAAAGCATGATCTATGCAGATGTCTGAAGCAAAGGGATTCCAGGAAGAGGAGATCACAATTACAAACATCCTGGGGTAGAAGTGTGCCTGTTGTGCTTGAGAGGAAGAAAGAACAATGAAAACAGTAGGGAATAAGAAAGTAAAAGAAGTGGCTCATAGGCCTTGCATACAGGTGATTATATCAACAAGGCATATATGAGATTTTCATGGAAAAAAACCCAGTAAACAGTTCTTTATATTTTTCTGTTTTTTACTTTTTAGATATTTTTATTATCTTAAAATTGTTGTGGGTATATAGCAGGTGCATACATTTATTTATGAATACATGAACGCATCATAAAGAATGGAGTATCTATTCATCAACTCAAGCATTTATTCTTTGAGTTACAAATAGTCCAATTACATTATTTAAGTTACTTTAAAATATACGATCAAGTTATTATTTACTATAGTCACCCTATTGTGCTATCAAATAGTAG
>NW_026663628.1:0-2046 GCF_009828535.3 Hylobates moloch | reverse complement strand
ATATATATGGAATACTACTCAGCCATAAAAAGGAATGAATTAATGGCTTTTGCAGCAACCTGGATGAGATTGGAGACTATTATTCTAAGTGAAGTAACTCAGGAATGGAAAACCAAACATTGTATGTTCTCACTCATAAGTGGGAGCTTAGCTATGATGGATACACAGGCATATGAATGATACAATGAACTTTGGTGTCTTGGAGGAAAAGGGTGGGAAGGGCTTGAGAGACAAAAGATTGCAAATAGGGTGCAGTGTATACTGCAGTTAACTCCAGCACTATTTACAATAAAAAAGACATAGAATCAAACTAACTACCCATCAATGATAGAATGGATAAAGAAAATGTGGTCATGGAGCCAAGATGGCCGAATAGGAACAGCTCCGGTCTACAGCTCCCAGCGTGAGCGAAGCAGAAGATGGGTGATTTCTGCATTTCCATCTGAGGTACTCGGTTGATCTCATTAGGGAGTGCCAGGCAGTGGGCGCAGGACAGTGGGTGCAGTGCACTGGGCGCCAGCTGAAGCAGGGTGAGGCATTGCCTCACTCAGGAAGTGCAAGGGGTCAGGGAGTTCCCTTTCCTAGTCAAAGAAAGGGGTGACAGACGGCACCTGGAAAATTGGGTCACTCACACACTAATACTGCGCTTTTCAGACGGGCTTAAAAAACGGCCCACCAGGAGATTGTATCCTGCATCTGGCTAGGAGGGTCCTACGCCCACGGAGTCTTGCTGATTGCTAGCACAGCAGTCTGAGATCAAACTGCAAGGCAGCAGTGAGGCTGGGGGAGGGGCGCCTGCCATTGCCCAGGCTTGATTAGGTAAACAAAACAGCTGGGAAGCTCGAACTGGGTGAAGCCCACCACAGCTCAAGTAGGCCTGCCTGCATCTGTAGGCTCCACCTCTGGGGGCAGGGCACAGACAAACAAAGAGACAGCAGTAACCTCTGCAGACTTAAATGTCCCTGTCTGACAGCTTTGAAGAGAGTAGTGGTTCTCCAAGAATGCAGCTGGAGATCTGAGAACGGGCAGACTGCCTCCTCATGTGGGTCCCTGAACCCCGAGCAGACTAACTGGGAGGCACCCCCAGTAGGGGCAGACTGACACCTCACACGGCCGGGTACTCCTCTGAGACAAAACTTCCAGAGGAACGATCAGGCAGCAGCATTTGCGGTTTACGAAAATCCACTGTTCTGCAGCCTCCACTGCTGACACCCAGGCAAACAGGGTCTGGAGTGGACCTCCAGCAAACTCCAACAGACCTGCAGCTGAGGGTCCTGTCTGTTAGAAGGAAAACTAACAAACAGAAAGGACATCCACACGAAACACCCTTCTGTACATCACCAACATCAAAGACCAAAAGTAGATAAAACCACAAAGATGGGGAAAAAACAGAGCAGAAAAACTGGAAACTCTAAAAAGCAGAGCACCTTTCCTCCTCCAAAGGAACGCAGTTCCTCACCAGCAACGGAACAAAGCCCGACAGAAAATGACTTTGACGAGTTGAGAGAAGAAGGCTTCAGACGATCAAACTACTCCGAGCTACAGGAGGAAATTCAAGCCAAAGGCAAAGAAGTTAAAAACTTTGAAGAAGAATTAGACAAATATATAACTAGAATAACCAATACAGAGAAGTGCTTAAAGGAGCTGATGGAGCTGAAAGCCAAGGCTCAAGAAGTACGTGAAGAATGCAGAAGCCTAAGGAGCTGATGCGATCAACTGGAAGAAAGGGTATCAGTGATGGAAGATGAAATGAATGAAATGAAGTGAGAAGTAAAGTCTAGAGAGAAAAGAATAAAAAGAAATGAACAAAGCCTCCAAGAAATACGGGACTACGTGAAAAAACCAAATCTACATCTGGTTGGTGTACCTGAAAGTGACGGGGAGAATGGAACCCAGTTGGAAAACACTCTGCAGGATATTATCCAGGAGAACTTCCCCAATCTAGCAAGGCAGGCCAACATTCAGATTCAGGAAATACAGAGAACATCAAAACGATACTCCTCGAGAAGAGCAACTCCAAGACACATAATTGTCAGATTCACCAAT
>NW_026663627.1:0-2046 GCF_009828535.3 Hylobates moloch | reverse complement strand
CTACACAGAAGGATTCTGGCAAACTTCTTTCTGTCCGTACATTCAACTAGCCGAGTTGAATCTTAGTTTTGATTCAGGAGTTTTGAAACACACTTTCTATAGAAACTAGAAGAGGAGATACGGAGCGCTAATGGGCCAATAGTGGAAAAAGGAATTTCTTTAAATTAAAACTACACAGAAGCATTCTGCGAAACTTCTTTCTGTTCTTTGCATTCAACTAGCAGCGTTGGTTGTTATTTTTGATTGAGGAGTTTGGAAACACACTTTTTGTAGAAACTGGAAGCGGACATTCGGAGCACTAAGGGGCCGATAGTGGAAAAAGGAATATCTTCAAATGAAAACTACACAGAAGCATTCTGCCAAACTTCTTTCTCTTCAGTGCATTCAGATAGCAGAGTTGAACCTTACTTTTGATAGGGAAGTACTGAAACTCCCTTTCTGTAGAAACTTCAAGCGGATATTCAGAGCCCTAAAGGGCCTACAGTGGAGAAAGGAATATCTTGAAATAAAAACTACACAGAAGCATTCTGCCAAACTTCTTTCTGTTCTGTCCATTAAAGTAGCAGTGTTTAACCTTACTTTCGAATGAGGAGTTTTCTAGCACACTTTCTGTAGATACTGGAAGCGGACATTCGGAGCTCCAAGGAGTCTATAATGGAAAAAGGAATATCTTCAAATAAAAACTACACAGAAGCGTTCTGCCAAAATTCCTTTTGTTCCGTGCATTCAACTAACAGAGTTGAAACTTAGTTTTGATTGAGCAGTTCTGAAACTCTCTTTTTGTAGAAACTGGAAGCGGACATTCAGAGCGCTAAGGAGCGTATAGTGGAAAAACGAATATCTTCTAATAAACAATACACAGAAGCATTCTGCCAAACTTCTTTCTATTCTGTGCATTCAACTAATAGAGTTGAAAGATAATTTTCATTGAGAAGTTCTGAAACTCTCTTTCTGTGGAAACTGCAAGCAGAAATTCGGAGTGCTATGTGGCCTGTAGTGGTAAAAGTAATGTCTTCAAATAAAAACTACACAGAAGCATTCTTCCAAACTTCTTTCGGTTCTGTGCAGTCCACTAACAGACTTGAACCTTACTTTTGATTGAGGAGTTTTGAAACACACTTTCTGTAGAAACTGGAAGCGGACATTCGCAGCGCTAAGGGGCCTAGAGTGGAAAAAGGAATATCTTCAAATAAAAACTACACAGAAACATTCTGCCAAACTTCTTTCTGTTCTGTGCATTCAACCAGCAGAGTTGAAAGGTAATTTTCATTGAGAAGTTCTGAAACTCTCTTTCTGTGGAAACTGCAAGCGGAAATTCGGAGCGCTATGTGGCCTGTAGTGGTAAAAGGAATATCTTCAAATAAAAACTACACAGAAGCATTCTGCCTAACTTCTTTATGTTCTGTGCAGTCTACTAACAGACTTGAGCCTTACTTTTGATTGAGGAGTTTTGAAACACACTTTCTGTAGAAACTGGAAGCGGACATTCGCAGCGCTAAGGGGCCTATATTGGAAAAAGGAATATCTTCAAATAAAAACTATACAGAAGCATTCTGCCAAACTTCTTTCTGTTCTGTGCATTCAACCAGCAGAGTTGAACCTTACTTTTGGTTGAGAAGTACACAAACTCTCTTTCTGTAGAAACTGCAAGTGGATATTTGGAGCGCTAATGGGCCTACAGTGGAAAAAGGAATAACTTCAAATAAAAACTACACAGAAGCATTCTGCCAAACTTCTTTCTGTTCTGTGCATTCAACTAGCAGAGTTGAGCCTTACTTTTGAATGAGAAGTAATGAAACTCTCCTTTTGTAGATAGTGCAATCGGATATTCGGAGGTCTAAGGGACCTACAGTTGAAAAAGGAATAACTTCAAATAAAAACTACACAGAAGCATTCTGCCAAACTTCTTTCTGTTCTGTGAATTCAATTAGCGGAATTGAACCTTACTTTGGATTGAGGAGTTTTGAAACACACTTTCTGTAGAAACTGGAAGCGGACCTTCGGAGCTCCAAGGAGTCTATAATGGAAAAAGGAAGATCTTCGAAT
>NW_026663626.1:0-2046 GCF_009828535.3 Hylobates moloch | reverse complement strand
CCATTCCATTCGAATCCATTCCACTCGAATCCACTCTACTCCACTGCACTAGAATCCACTCCACTCGATTCTTTCCCATTCCACTCCACTCCACTCCACTCAATTCCATTCCATTCCACTCTAACCCACTCCACTCCTCTCCACTCAACTCCATTCCATTCCTTCCCATTCCACTGCACTCCACTCCATTCCATTCCACTCTAATCCCTGCCACTCCACTCCATTCCTTTATACTCCATCCCACTACAGTGCATTCCACTCCACTGTACTCCATTCCATTCCATTGCATTCCTTACCTTTCTTTTACATTCCATTCCATTCCCTTCCATTCCATTCCACTCCACTCCACTCCTATCCAATCCACTGCATTCCATTCCATTCCATTCCCTTCCATTCCATTCAAATCCGATCCTCTCCTCTCCCCTCCAATCCTCTGCTTTCAATTCCATTCCATTCTATTCCATTCCATTCCATTCCATTCCACTCCATTCCAGTCCTCTCCACTGCACTCCACTCCACTACTTTCTACAACCGTCCACTGCACTGCACTCCAATCCACTCCATTCCATTCCGTTTCATTCCATTCCACTCCATTCCACTCCATTCCACTCCACTCCAATCCACTGCATTCGATTCGATTGCATTCCATTGCTTTCCATTCCATTCTATTCCATTCCATTCAATTCTATTCGAATCCACTCTTCTACATTCTACTCCATTCCGTTCCTTCCCATTACAGTCCATTCCACTCCATGTCTTTCCATTCCCTTGCATTCCATTGCACTCCACTCCACTCCCTTCCTTTGTACTCCATTCCACCACACTGCACTACACTCCACTCCATTCGATTCCATTCCTTTAAATTCCATTCCATTAGAAACCACTCCACTCCACCCTTTCAATCCCAACCCTTCCTATTCCTTTCGATTGCATTTCATTCCATTACATTCCTTTCATTTAATTGCATTCCACTCAACTATTTTGCGATCTGTTGCATTCCATTCCATTCCATTCCATTTCCTTCCATTCTAAACCATTCTACTCCAACCATCTCCATGTCAATCCACTGCATTCCATTCCATTCCATTCCTTTCCCTTCTATTCCCCTCGTGTCCAATCCACTCCACTCCACTCCACGACATTCCAATCCTTCCACTTCAACTCCACTCCACTCATTCTTTGGACTACATTTCAGTACACAGCACTCCAATCCACTACATTCCATTCCATTCCACTCCACTCCTCTCCACTCCAATCCACTGAATTCCATTCCATTCCATTCCTTTCCATTCCATTCCATTCCACTCCACTCCTCTCCATTCCATTCCATTCCATAATTCTATTCAATTCCCTTCCATTCCATTACATCCCACTGCACTCCACTCCCACTGCAATCCATTAGATTCCATTCCCTCCAATTCCCTTCCAATCCATTACATTCCATTCAAATCCGCTCTACTCCATTCCACTCCACAGCTTTCCTCTCTACTTCATTCCACTACACTGCACTCCACTGCACTCCATTCCATTCCATTCTATTCCTTTCCATTGCATCCATTCCATTCCATTAGCTTCCATTCCGTTCCACTCCAATCTACTCCACCCAAATCCATTCCATTCCTTTCCATTCCACTCCATTCCATTCCTTTCCCTTCCATTCGAATCCACTGTACTCCACACCACTGAACTGCATTTCATTCCTTCCCATTCCACTCCACTCAATTCCATTGCTTCCCAGTCCCCTCCACTCCATTCCATTTTTTTCTACTCCATTCCACTACACAACATTCCACTCCGTTACACTAACTTCCATTCCATTCCATTCTGTTCCTATGCATTCCATTCCATTCCATTCCCTTCCATTCCATTCTATTCCCTTCCATTCCATTCTATTCCACTCCACTCCAATCTACTGTGTTGCATTCCATTCCATTCCATTCCATTCCATTCCATTCCATTCCATTCCACTCGAATCCAATCCACTCCACTCCACTCCAATGAAATCCACTCTACTCCATGCCATTCCTTTCCTTTCAACTCCATTCC
>NW_026663625.1:0-2047 GCF_009828535.3 Hylobates moloch | reverse complement strand
TAGTGGCGGTGGTGCTGCTGGTGATGGTGGTGCTCATGGTGATGGTGGTGCTCGTGGTGATGGT
The DNA here is from genome assembly GCF_009828535.3 of Hylobates moloch. Lineage (NCBI taxonomy): Eukaryota > Metazoa > Chordata > Mammalia > Primates > Hylobatidae > Hylobates > Hylobates moloch. The sequence continues at coordinate 1,983 of NW_026663625.1, read as the reverse complement.
GGTGCTCGTGGTGATGGTGGTGGTGCTGCTGGTGATGGTGATCATTGTGATGGTAATGGTAGTGGTGCTCATGGTGATGGTGATGGTGTTGATAGCTACGGTGATAACATCAGTGGCGGTCATGGCAGCTGTCATTTACTGACCACCTCCTATGGTGAGTAAAAGTGGTTTCCATGTTGCTTTGCCATCACAACACATCCCTGTGAGGAAATACTATCTCCCGTATTATCTCCACAGTGGAGGGAACAGAGACTAGAGTTGTTTTTCTTTTTTCTTCATTTTTTTTTTTTGAGAGATGGGTCTTGCTTTCTTGCCCAGGGTGGAGCTCAGTGATGCAGTCATGGCTCAATGCAACTTCCAACTCCTGGGTTCCAGCGATCCTCCTGGTTCAGCCTCCCATAAGTGGGACTGCAAACATGAGCCACCACACCCAGTTAATTTTTTTGTTAGAGACAGGGTCTCACTGTTGCCTAGGCTAGGCCTTGACTTCTTCATATATCAGGAGCTAGAGCTTGCAAGTGTTGGCCTTGCTACTTGGTGGCAAATCAGACCCTGTGAGTTGCAGTTTCCTCTTTAGTAAAATGGAGGTAGTGAAAGTCCTCTCTGTTCTGACAAGAGATTCAGGTGTGCAACAGTTAAATTTTAATGAACGAATAGTGGGTGTGGAAGTACCTTACAAACTGTAAACGATATTGCTGTTAGATTATGTTCTTAAGATGCTTGTGTGTGTTTAAAGCAGGAGCAAAAAGTTTTCGAAGTCCTAGTCACAGAAGTCGATACCCCAGCAGTGAAGTTCCTTGTGTCCCTGGAGGATGCCCTGCTGACAACCCCCTGCAGAGTTAACAGGATAACAGAAAACCCACAGAGTTGCCAGCATCACTTTTAAAGACCTTGACACTCAGGTAGCATTTTCCAGGGCTAGTACCTCCTGTTGCTTTTGCAGAGTCTTTGTGACATTAGCGGTCACTTGATAGGTCTGACAAATCTCAGGTCAGGCCCCGGGTGCCGTCCGTTCCTCTTCTGCAGGGCTTGTAGTTGTGTTGGCCACCGGCAGGAAATGCCGAGGTTCTGGAAGGAAATAACAGGAATAGAAAACAGTCCTAATGTGACTTTTCTTGAAAAATAAAGCTTTCCATGAAATAACAGGATAAGCAGTCCTACCACCCGACAAATTAAATTAATAACTTACAGAGCAGGATTGAAATACAAATAAGCACGTATGTCACGCACTTTCATTCTCATGCTGAGCAGGCGTTTAACTCTCAGGTGTGCCTCCCAGCTACGGCATTGCCAGGCTTTGCACAGGGGCCCTCAGAGCCAGCCACTTGACTGCACCTGAATCCCCAAGCTCCCTTCACCTGCAGAAGCCTGGTGCCTCCCCATACCTGGGGAATCCACCACTGGGTCCAGGAGTCTGTGTAACATGCTTCCCACAAGATTCAGGATCCCCTGAAGTTTGAGAACCAAGGCTCTGGGTGAGGTTAACCTTTTCCCTGGCCACCTGACCAGATGGAAAGATGTGAAGGTCATGCTGCTTCAGCTCTTACTGGCCCTTTTGTGATGATGATGAATGGTGATGGTGGTGATGATGGTGGTGGTGATGATGATGATGGTGGTAATGGGGTGATGATGGTGATGATAAGATGATGATGGTGGTGATGATGGATGGTGATGATAATGGTGATAATGATGGTGATGGTGATAATGGTGATGATGGTGGTTATGGTGATGATGATGGTGGTGATGGTGATGATGATGGCAGTGGTGGTGGTGATGATGGTGGTAATGATGGCGGTGATGGTGATAATCGTGATGATGTTGATAATGATGATGGTGATGATGACAATGATGATGGTGATGGTGGTGATGATGGTGGTGGTGATGATGATGATGGTGGTAATGAGGGTGATGATGGTGATGATAATGGTGATGATGATGGTGGTGATGATGGTGGTAGTGATGGTGATGATGGTGATGATGGTG
>NW_026663624.1:0-2047 GCF_009828535.3 Hylobates moloch | reverse complement strand
ATTAGGGTGACCTGCCATTTGTATGCAACTGATCTCTATTTTGGAAGTAATTAAAGTAAAAATATATTTTTAAAAGATAGTTTCAAATTTCAGTGCAAACTAGCATGGTTTCACCCCTTTTCTTTGTAACATTTTTTTCTAAGGTTGGAAAAGTAAAGTAGGCTTTAGTACGATTTTTGATCAGAAGTTTTCAAAGTGAGATGCAAAATGGTGGCACCAACACATTTCACGTCTGCTACATTTTGAATACACTTATTGGAGAAAAGACCTTCTCATCATTTTTCTCTTACAGGAAAGGAAATAACATGTACAGCTGACCCTTAAGCAACATGGAGGTTGGGGTGCTGGGCCCCCTGCACAATAGAAAATGCACTATAACTTTGACTCCCCCAAAACTTAACTACTAATAGCCTACTGTAAGCCTTACAAATAACACAAGCAGTCAATTAACACATACTTAATATGTTACATGTCTTACATACTGTATTCTTAACAAACATGCCAGAGAAAAGAAAAAGAAAATCATAAGGAAGATTTCTTTACTAGTCAATAAATGGAAGTAGATGATCAAACAGGTCTTCATCCTCATCCTTTTCATGGGCAGGGTGTGGAGAAGGATGTAGAATTGTTGGTTTTGCTAAGTGGACATGCACAGTTCAAAACCCTGTGGTGCAAAGGCCAACTGTATAGCCATTGAATAGCAATCTATTTTTAGAACTTAACCTCATTAAAATACTCTTAGGAGCATGCCAAGAAAAAAATGAATCAGTATTTTTGGTTCATCTATTTCATCATTTCATTTCATTTCATTTCCTCATTTCATCATTTCATTTCATTTCATCTTTTCATTTCATCATTTCATTTCATCATTTCATCTCATCATTTCATTTCATCATTTCATTTCATTCTTTAATTTCATTTCATCATTTCATCTCAACATTTCATTTTATTTCATCATTTCACTTCATCTCATCATTTCATAATTTCACCTCATGATTTCATCTCATCATTTCATTTCATCTTTTCATCTTGTCATTTCATTTCATCATTTCATTTCATCTTTTCATCTGATTTCATCATTTCATTTCATCAATTCATCGTTTCATTTCATTTACTTCATCATTTTATCATTTCATTTCATCATTTCATTTCATCATTTCACTTCATTTCATCATTTCGTTTCATCATTTCATATCATTTCATCATTTCATCATTTTATCTTTTCATTTAATTTAACCATTTCGTCATTTCATTTCCTCATTTCATCATTTCATTCAATTTCATCCTTTCATCATTTCATCATTTCATCTCATTTCATCCTTTCATTTTATTATTTCATTTCATTATTTCATCTCATCATTTCATCATTTCATTTCATTACATCATTTCACTTCATCTCATCATTTTATCATTTCATCTCATAATTTCATCTCATCATTTCATCTCATCAATTCATTTCACGTTTTCATCTCATCATTTCATCATTTCATTTCATCATTTCACCATTTCATTTCATCTCATTTCATTTCATCATTTTATCATTTCATTACATTTCTTCATTTCATCATTTCATCAATTCATTTCATTTCATCATTTAATTTCATTTCATCTTTTCATTTCATCATTTCATCTCATTTCGGTGACACATGTATTTAAGTGCTAATGTGATGCCCAGGAGACACCCTATTTCCCTTTGTAAAACACCTCCTTCAACAAAAGGCAACCTCTCATGGCTGGCTAAGTCTACAGAGATACCAGCTTCTCTTCAACCACCCACTTTGATTTAGAACCTCAAATAGCACCTCAGTTTCTTAAACACCTAAAACATAAAAAAAACACTTGGTTGTCAGTGAGCCAACAGTTTCTTGTCTCTTTCTGTACTGAAGACTTCAGGCCGTGTCTCCCCAAATACGTTCAGTGGAAGAAAAGATCCCCCGGACAAAAAGATTTGAGAACTGTTGTTGCAGGTCTTCTCAGAACCTTTAAAACACAAATCCTCTGTTTGTCTGTTATTGGTGTACAAGAATGCTTGTGATTTTTGTACATT
>NW_026663623.1:1188-2047 GCF_009828535.3 Hylobates moloch | reverse complement strand
GGACATCCACACCAAAAACCCATCTGTGCATCACCAGCATCAAAGACCAAAAGTAGATAAAACCACAAAGATGGGGAAAAAACAGAGCAGAAAAGCTGAAAACTCTAAAAAGCAGGGCACCTCTCCTCCACCAAAGGAAAGCAGTTCCTCACCAGCAACAGAACAAAGCTGGATGGAGGATGACTTTGACGAGTTGAGAGAAGCCTTCAGGCGATCAAACTACTCTGAGCTACGGGAGGAAATTCAAAACAATAGCAAAGAAGTTAAAAACTTTGAAAAAAATTAGAAGAATGGATAACTAGAATAACGAATGGAGAGAAGGGCTTAAAGGAACTGATGGAGCAGAAAGCCAAGTTTCGAGAACTACGTGAAGATTGCAGAAGCCTCAGTAGCAGATGCGATCAACTGGAAGAAAGGGTATTGCTGATGGAAGATGAAATGAATGAAATGAAGCGAGAAGGGAAGTTTAGAGAAAAAAGAATAAAAAGAAATGAACAAAGCCTCCAAGAAATTTGGGACTATGTGAAAAGACCAAACCTACGTCTGATTGGTGTACCTGAAAATGACGGGGAGAGAATGGAACCAAGTTGGAAAACACTCTGCAAGATATTATCCAGGAGAACTTCCCCAATCTAGCAAGGCAGGCCAACATTCAGATTCAGGAAATACAGAGAATGCCACAAAGACACTCCTCTAGAAGAGCAACGCCAAGACACATAATTGTCAGATTCACCAAAGTTGAAATGAAGGAAAAAATGTTAAGGGCAGCCAGAGAGAAAGGTCGGGTTACCCACAAAGGGAAGCCCATCAGACTAACAGCTGATCTCTCGGCAGAAACTCTACAAGCCAGAAGAGAGTG
>NW_026663623.1:0-1088 GCF_009828535.3 Hylobates moloch | reverse complement strand
TCCTATCCAGCCAAACTAAGCTTCATAAGTGAAGGAGAAATAAAATACTTTACAGACAAGCAAACGCTGAGTGATTTTGTCACCACCAGGCCTGCCCTAAAAGAGCTCCTGAAGGAAGCACTAAACATGGAATGGAACAACCGGTACCAGCCACTGCAAAAACATACCAATTTGTAAAGACCATCGAGGCTAGGAAGAAACTGCATCAACTAAGGAGCAAAATAACCAACTAACATCATAATGACAGGATCAGATTCACACATAACAATATTAACGTTAAATGTAAATGGGATAAATGCTCCAATCAAAAGACACAGACTGGCAAACTGGATAAGGAGGCAGGACTCATCAGTGTGCTGTATTCAGGAAACCCATCTCACGTGCAGAGACACACATAGACTCAAAATAAAGGGATGGAGGAAGATCTATCAAGCAAATGGAAAGCAAAAAAAGGCAGCGGTTGCAATCCTAGTCTCCGATAAAATAGACTTTAAACCAACAAAGATCAAAAGAGACAAAGAAGGCCATTACATAATGGTAAAGAGATCAATTCAACAAGAAGAGCTAACTATCCTAAATATATATGTACCCAACACAGGAGCACCCAGATTCATAAAGTAAGTCCTGAGTGACCTACAAAGGGACTTAGACTCCCACACGATAATAATGGGAGATTTTAACACCCCACTGTCAACACTAGACAGATCAATGAGACAGAAAGTTAACAAGGATGTCCAGGAATTGAACTCAGCTCTACATAAAGTGGACCTAATAGACATCTACAGAACTCTCCACCCCAAATCAACAGAATATACATTTTTTTCAGCACCACACCACACCTATTCCAAAATTGACCACATAGTTGGAAGTAAAGCTCTCCTCAGCAAATGTAAAAGAACAGAAATTATAACAAACTGTCTCTCAGACCACAGTGCAATCAAACTAGAACTCAGGATTAAGAAACTCACTCAAAACCGCTCAACTTCATGGAAACTGAGCAACGTGCTCCTGAATGACTATTGGGTACATAATGAAATGAAGGCAGAAATAAAGATGTTCTTTGAAACCAACGAGAACAAAGACACAAC
>NW_026663622.1:1364-2048 GCF_009828535.3 Hylobates moloch | reverse complement strand
GGAGTTGGCCTGAAGAGGTTAAAGCTCTGGACTCCAAGTCTGGAATCAGGTAGGGAATGCTGGGAGTTTGACTCTGAGTAATAGGAACTAAAACATCCCACAGAAGACGGCAATAGACCTGAGGCAGGATTCCTGGTTAGGCTTTTGGGGAGTGGGAGGGTGGGGAACTGAGCTAAGTATAGTGACCGAAGGGGTCCCAGAGACCTGGTGGAGAGAACAGTAGCATTGCTGGGCAGGGTGGATAAAGGCTGCCCAGTTGAAATAAGCCTGCAAATAGAAACTCCAAATTCAACAATCCAAAGATAAGCACACTATAAGTAGGGTGACCATATCTCCTGCTTTCCCAGAAATAATCTCAGTGCACAATGCTAGTCCCAGCATCGTACTACTGTCAGCCTCTTTCATTCTTACAGTATCCTGGTTTGGATGATCAATTTCATGGTCACCTAACATATGAAATTAAAATAGTAGAACAAGGCTGGGCATGGTGGCTCATGCTTATAATCCTAGTACTTTGGGAGGCTGAGGTGGGAGGATTACTTGAGGCTGAGAGTAGGAAGCCAGCCTGGGCAACATATGGAGACCCTGTCTCTGCAAAAAAATTAAAATTAACCGGGCGTGGTGGCATGTGCCTGTAGTCCCAGCTACTCAGGAGGCTGAGGCAGGAGGATCACTTGAGCCCAG
>NW_026663622.1:0-1354 GCF_009828535.3 Hylobates moloch | reverse complement strand
GAAGCCGCGGCCGCTGCGGGCTGCGGCGGCGCTGAGCCAGCGGGGCAGGTGAGTAGGAGCCGCGCCGCCAGCGCGCCCGCCGGCCGTCTCTCTGCGCCTCAGCCGCGTGGTCTGAAGGGATGGGTGGGCGAGCGCGGGAGTCCGGCAGTCCGTCGCGGGGGCGCGGGACTGCCTTTCTGGGAAGGCGTGCTACGTCTTCGCCGCGGGGGCCCTGGTCCCCTCGGCGCGTGTCCTGTCCCCAGCTCAGGAGGGACGTCCTGCCCTGTCCTGCCCGGCCCGGAGCGGCGGGACCGGTGCCGCAGGTGGCAGCGGCAGGTGGCTGCCTCCTCCCCTCCGGGCCCGAGGGTTGTCGCAGGGACCCGGCACTGAGAGCCAGGTGGCTCCCGACAGCTGCGGTCCTGGAGGCGACCCCAGCCCTCGCCGCGGTGGGACAGGTGCGCGGGCACGCCTGGCCCCGGCTCCTGGGTCTCGGGAGCCTCCCGCACCTTCCCTGTTGTGCCTTGGGGGTGCTGCGTGGTGCAGAGGACCGAGAAGCCCTTGGCCCTCGGCGTCCGCCGCGCTCCTGCCCCTTCCTGGCCGGGGTGACAGGGGAAGGGTTAGGGCTGCGCATCCCGGGTCAGCTGGGGCGCCGCGGCGCAGTGCACCTGGAAGGCTCGGGGGGAGCGCGCGGTGCCCGTGGGTGTCCCGGTGATGCGGACCTGCGGGCGTGCGGCAGTAACGACCTCCTTCCCCAGTGCCCGTGCAAGGAAATTAGTGTTATGTGCTTGCTTTTTTTTTCTAAGGAAGTTTGACTCTGAATATCTTATTTTACTGGAGCTCCATTTGCCAGCACGTAAGTTTATGTAATAAGCGGCATACAGTTCGGAAAAAAATCTTCCTGTGAAGGTGCTTTTCCTTGCCCTCTGCAGGAAGAATTACGCCGAGCTGGTTGACAGGCTTATCCACCAGCAACTGTAGGAGCTGCAGGCAGTAGATAAAGTGTTTTTTGAGTAGGGGCACAAGTCAGCCCTTCAGGACAATTTTTGTTTTTGGAAGATTCTGTTATCCAGTTCCAAACACCGTGCTATTTCAGTGTTGAAGATGGGGGAGGAGGGAGGAGCAAAGGCTTGTCAATCCTAATACCTCAACAGAAATTAGCTTTGCAGGATTAACTCTCCAAGCAAGCGAGTTGAATTTGGTAGCCCAAACTACAGCTGAAGCTGAGCCTCCATGCTAAAGCCTGTCTCAGTTTTAATAGTTTTTCTGTTGATTCGTTTGCCTGTTCAAGTAGGTGATCTTAGTGGCTGTTAAACAACAGGTGTCTCTCATGTTTGTACTTTTTTTCTTGTCTTCCATAGATTACTCTCGCTGCAGT
>NW_026663621.1:0-2048 GCF_009828535.3 Hylobates moloch | reverse complement strand
TCTATTCCTACAGTAAATATGTGATGGGCCCATACAATAAACTCTAGGAAGCTAATTGATATTATGGCTCATACTATGCCCATATATCCAAAGGGCTCCTTTTTTGTCCAGAGTAATAAGTTATGATATGGGAGATTATCCTGAAGCCTGGTAGGATAAGGATATAGACTTCAGGGTGACCAAAGAATCAGAATAAATGTTGATATAAGAGAGAGCCACCCCTGCCAGCGAGGTCAAAAAAAGTAGTGTTAAGGTTACGGTCAGTTAATAGTATGGTAATGCTGGTGGCTAGGACTGGGAGAGAAAGGAGGGGAAGGACTGCCGTAATGAGAAGTTATCAGACAAAGAGGGGTGTTTGATACTGGGATATGGCTGGGGGTTTTTTGTTAATAATTGTGGTAATAAAGTGAATGGCCCCTCGAGTAGAAGAAACACCTACCTGCCAAGTGGAGAGAAAAGATAGTAAGATCCACAGAGGCCCCTGCATGTGTCAGGCTTCCTGCTAAAGGGGGATAAACTGTTCAGCCGGTTCCAGCGCTGGCTTCTGCTGTTGCAGATGCAAGTAGGAATAGGAAGGAGGGTGGGAGAAGTTGGAAGCTTATATTATTTATCCGGGGAAATGCCATATCGGGTGCACTATCAGAGGGACTAGTCAGTTGCCGAAGCCTCCAATTATAATTGGTATAACTATAAAGAAGATTATAATGAATGCTTGGGCAGTAGCAATAACATTATGGATCTGATCGTCTCCTAGCAGAGTTCCTGGTTGGCCTAATTCTGCTTGAATTAGAAGGCTTAAGGCAGTGCCCACTATCGCTACTCATGCACCGAATAGTAGATACCATGTTCCAGTATCTTTGTGGTTAGTTGGAAACAATCAACGATTGATTAACATAAGTTGGGCCAGGCGGAGAGGTGGGGGGGGCGGGGGGGGCGGGGGGGGGCGGTTGTAAAATGGCTGAATAAGTATTAGACTGTAAGTCTAAAGACACAGGTTTTACCAGCCCTGAGGTGATTTCTCATGTTGAATTGCAAAATCAAAGGAGCAGCTTCAATCCTGTCTGGGCTTCTCTCACATTTTTTCCCCCAATGGGAGAAGTAGATTGAAGCCAGTTGATTAAGGTGTTTGGCTGTTAAATAAATTTTTGTGGGTTTGAATTCTACCAGTCTAGTGAGGTCTTAGCTTTGCGTTCAATTGTTGCAGAATAGAGACTTGCAGTCCTTAGGTCTGTTACAGAAATTAAGTGTAATTTACTTACTAAGGGCTTTGAAAGCTCTTAGTCTTATTTAACGTAAATTTCTAAATCATATTTAGTATTAATGGAGAGATGGGTAAGAGGAGGATGAAAGAATGGTAAGTGGGAGGAGGAGTAGTATGGGTTTTGGTTTTTGAACTGTCATTTTCATGTTATTCAAAGTGGGGAATATTGTCGCTGAGATGGAATAAATTAGGCATATATAAAAGCATAGGTTGAGTAGACTTATAACAGCAATAATTGATGGGGCAGTAAGACTATTGTTTTTTTGTAAATTCTTGAATAATTAGTCATTTAGGCCGAAAACCTATTAATGGAGGTAAACCCACTAGGGATAGTAGAATTGTGGGATTTGGGGTGTTAATCATGTTAATTTCTTTCAGGCATGAGATAGCGATAGGGTCATGGTGTTGATATTCAGGTGGAGTGCTAGAAATGCGGTAATTGTTAAAGCAAATAATCAGGTTTACAATACTAATGTTTGGATTATAAATTAACACTGCTATTATTCAAGCTATGTGAGTAATTGAGGAGTAGGCTAGAATTTCTGGTAGTTGTGTTTAAGTCCTCCACAACTGCTCATGATAATGGATAGGATTGTGATAGATAGGAGGATGTTCATGTTTATTGATGGAGAAATTTGAAACATAATTGAGATAGGGTCTAGTTTTTTTACGTGAGAAGTATACCAGACATTAGGGAGGTTCCTTGAGTTATCTCTGGGACTAAAAGGTGAAAGGAGCCTTTCCTAGTTTTATTACTAGGGCCATTATCATTATTAAGGATGAAAAT
>NW_026663620.1:0-2048 GCF_009828535.3 Hylobates moloch | reverse complement strand
ACTGTTTTCCACAGTGGCTGTGCCATCTTACTTTCCCACCAGCAGTGGGCAGGAGTCCTGACTTCTCCACGTCCAGCATTTGCTGTTCTCTGGGGCTTTGTTGCTTTGGTTTGCTGGTGGCGGTTTGTTTGATGGCAGCTATACTTATATGTGTCAGTTGGTGTTGCATGGTGGGTTGGATTTACATCTTTCTCATGATTAGTGATGCTCAGCACTTTATACTGTGCTTACTGGTCATATGTATATATTCTTTAAAGAAATGTGTATTTTAAAACCTTTGCTCATGTTTAAATTGGATTGTTTTGTTGTTGCTGAGGTCTTTATGTGGCCTGGATATTAATTACTTATCAAGTATATAATGGTGAATATTTTTTTCCCTCCGTGAATTGTATTTTCAATCTATTGATTATAACTTCAGATACATACAAGCTTGGCACTTTGATGAATCTTTTTATGTATTTTTTGTTGTTGTTGTCTGTGCTTTCACTGTCATATCCAAGAAGTTATTGCCAGATTCTATGTTATGAAACATTTTTCCTATGTTTTCTTCTAAGGGTTTTATAGTTTTAGCGCTTACAATTAGATGTTCTGTCCATTTTAAATTAAGTTTTTTATATGGTGTAAAGTAAGGGTCCAACTTTATTGTGTTCCATGTAAATATTCATTTTTAACACGATTAAAATATATTGTCCTTTCCCCATTGAATAGTGTTGACTCCCTTGTTAAAAATCATGACCGTGTTCTTTGGTTCTTTATTTCTATTGCATTGGTCTTTATGTCTGTCTCTGCTGGCACAGCCTTGTTTTGGGTACTGAAGCATTGCAGTAAGTTTGAAACTAGGAGGTGTTAGTCCTCTAACTTTGTTAGTTTTTAAGATTGGTTTGGCTACTTGGGGTTTTTTGAGATTTCATTGGAATTTTAGAATAGGTTTCTCTATTTTTGCAAATATTGGAATTTTTGTAGTGATTTTATTGAATCTGTAGATGACTATAGATAACAATGGCATCTTGACAAGGTTTTTGTCTTCCATTCCATACACACATGATGTCTTTTCATTTGTTTGTGTCATCTTTAATACTTTTCTGCAATGTTTATAGTTTTGCTGTACAGGTTTTTCATTTCCTTGGTGAAGTTGGTTTCTAAGTATTTTATTCTTTTGTGCTATCAAATGATACTGTTCTCTTAATTTCTTCTTCAGATAGTTTGTTATTGTAGAAATACAACCAATTTTTGTGTGTTGATTTTGTATCCTGCAGTTTTGCTGAATGTCATTTATTGCATCTGATAGTTTATCTCACAGAAACTAAAAGATTTTTAATATATAAGATTATGTCATCTGCGAAAAGAAAATTTTATTTTTTAAAAAATTGGAATATCTTTTATTATTTTACTTGCCTTATTGTTTTAACTAACTAGAACCTTCAGTACTGTATTAAATAGAAGTAGTAAAAGCAGGAATCCTTGATTTTGCTCTTAGGGTAAAAGCTTTCGGTCTCATTATAATGTTAGCTGTGTGTGTTTTTTTAATATAACCTTATGTTAAGGTGCTTTATTCCTTTTTATAGCTTATTAAGAACATTTTGTCATGAATGTGGGTTAAATTTTGACAAATGCTTTTTCTTCTTTGATTAAGATGATCACATGAGGGTTTTTTCCTTCTTTATGTTAATGTGATATTACGCTGATTTTCATGTGTTGGGACATACTTTTATTTCAGGAGTCAATTATGCTCATTCATAGTGTATAATGCTTTTAACGTACTGCAAAATTGGAATTGCTGGTATTTTGTTGAGGATTTTTGCATCAGCATTTGTGAGGGATGTTTGTTTGTAGTTTTCTTATGGTACCTTTGTCTGGCTTGGTGTCAGGGTAATACTGGCCTCAAAGAATAAGTTAGAAAATGTTACCTCCTCTTCAACGTTTTGAAGAAGTTTGAGAAAACCTGGTGTTTATTCTGCTTTAAACATTGGGTAGAAGTCAACAGTGAAGCCATCTGGTCCGGGCTTTTCTTTGTTGCTGGGTTTCTGATTACTGATGCCATCTTCCTG
>NW_026663619.1:0-2048 GCF_009828535.3 Hylobates moloch | reverse complement strand
TCTCCATTCCACTCTAATTCACTCCATTCCATTCCATTCCATTCCATACCATTTCCCACCATTCCATTCCATGCCATTTCCCACCATTCCATTCCATTCCATTCCATTCCATGCCATTGCACACCACTCCATTCCATTCCATCCGATTCCATTGCACTCCATTCCACTTCAATCCATTCCACTGCACTCAATTCCAATCCATCCAATTCAATTCGAATTCATTCCACTCCACTCCACTCTATTCCAATCCACTCCACTATATTGCACTCCATTCCATTCCCTTCCATTCCATTCCATTTCACTGCATTCCATTCCATCCCATTGCCTTCCAGTCTATTCCACTGCACTCCATTCCATTCCATTCCATTCCATTCCATTCCATTCCATTCCATCCCATTACTTTCCACTCCATTCCTCACCACTCCACTCACCTCCCCTACATTGCACTACATAATGTTCCATTCCATCCCATTCCATTCCACTCCATTCCACTACACTCCTCTCACCTCCACTACCCTCTACTACATAACATTCAATTCCATGCCATTCCATTACACTCCATTACACTCCACCCCACTGACCGCACTACACTCATCTCCACTGAACTCCAATTCATTCCATTCCATTTCATACGATTTACCTCTTTTCCATTCCATTCCATTCCATTCCATTCCATTCCAGTCCAATCCAATCCAACCCATTGCATTCCTGTCCATTCTACTCCACTCCACTCCATTCCAGTCCATTCCATCACATTCCACTCCACACCACTCCATTCACCTCTCCTACACTCCACTACATAACATTCCATTTTATAACATTCCATTATACTCCATTACACTACACTCCACTGAATCCACTACACTCATATCCACTCCACTCCAATTCACTCCATTTTATTCCATTCCATACCATTTCTCTCAATTCCATTTGATTCCATTCTTTTCCTTTTCATTCCATTACATTCCATTTCAAGCCACTCCATTCTATTCCATCCGATTCCATTGCACTCGATTCCACTTCACTCCACTCAACTCCACTCAATTCCATTCCATTCAATGCCATTCGAATCCATTGCACATCACTCCAATCTATTCCGCTCCACTAGAGTCCATTACACTCCATTCCATCCCATTCTATTCCATTCCATTCCTTTCCATTAGATCCCATTGCATTCCAGTCCATTCAACTCCACTGCACTCCAATCCATTCCATTCCATTCCAGTTCATTGTGTACAATCCCATTGCATTGCAGTCCATTCCAATCCACTCTGTTCCACTCCACTCCATTCCGTTCCATTCCATCCTATTCCATTCCATACCATTTCCCTCCAGTCAATTCCTTTCCATTCCATTCCTGACCACTCCATTCCATTCCATCCAATTCCATTGCACTCCATTCCACTTCACTTGACTGCACTCCACTCGATTCCATTCCATCCAATTGAATTCAAATCCATTCCACTCCACTCCACTGCGTTCAACTCTACTCCACTCCATTGCACTCCATTCCCTTCCATTCCATTCCATTCCATTCCATTCCATTCCATCCCATTCCATTCCATTCCATTCCATTCCATTCCATCCCATCCCATCCCATTCCATTCCATTCCATTCCATTCCATCCCATCCCATCCCATCCTATCCCATTCCATCCCATTCCATTCCATTCCATCTCATTCCATTCCTTTCCATTCCATCCCATTGCATTTTATTCCTTTCCATTCCATTGCATTCCTTTCCATTCCACCCTATTCCATTAAATTCCAACCAATTCCATTGCACTTCATTCCACTTCACTCCAGTCCACTCGATTCCATTCCATCCAATTCACATAGGATCGATTCCACTGCACTCCAGTCTATTCCATCTCACTCCACTCCATTGCACTCCTTTCCATTCCACAGCATTAATATTCCATTCCATTACATTGCATTCCATTCCATTGCATTCCAGTCCATTCCACTCTACTCCACTCCATTCCATTCCACTCTACTCCACTCCATTCCATTCCATTCCATTCCATTCCATTCCATTCCATTCCATTC
>NW_026663618.1:0-2049 GCF_009828535.3 Hylobates moloch | reverse complement strand
TAGGCGTGAGCTACTGCACTCAGCTGGGATTGCTTTATGATAGACTATGTGAAATAGATGAAGAAAGAGTGGAATAGCCATTACTGATGAGAGCAAAGGCTGAGGGTGAGTTGGTTTGAGAAGGAAAACCAGGAGATCAGCTATGAACGTATTAAGTAGGAGATGCCCCCTATATACTCAAATGGATAGGTCAGGTAGGTAGCTGGATATATAAGTTTGGGTCTGGATTTTGGAGACAAGCCTGAGCAGGAGATTTTAACATGGGACTCATCAGAATGTAGGTGGTGTTTTATACCATGGGACTGGCTGAGGTCCCTAAGGGAGTGAGTGAAGACAGCATAGGGAAGAGATACAAAGACTGAGGCTCAGAAACGCCATTAGACATGGGGTGAAGAAAAGGAGTGCAAAGGAGACAAGAAGGAGCAGCCGGAGAGATGGAAAACAATGTAAGTTTACTGATCTAGAGGCCCAGGGATGAAAGTGTTTCCAGGACCCAAGTGTAATCAGGTGGGTTGATGCTTTTGATAGGTAAAGTCTGATGAGGACTGAAAAATGATCATTGGAGTTAGTGATATGGAGACCATTAGTAACCTTGAAAAGAGCAGTTTCAATGAGCGATAGAGACAAGTTATGATTCGAGAGGGTTTGTTAGAAAAGAAGGACAAAAATTGGAGACAGTGAGTTATAAAAGTCCATTTTCAAAGAGTTTTGCTATTGAGGAAAAGAGAGAAAGGAATAGCTAGAAAGGAAAGCGGAGCCAGGAGAGTTTTTTGCTTCATTCATTCATTCTGGTCTGGGAGAAATGTTCATAGGCTAACAGTTTTCATCCAGTAAAGAGGGGGAAATGATGACTCCGAAGAAAAAGGGAGAATTGCCAGAGCAATGACCTTGAGTGACCTTGAGTGGGCATGAAAGGCTGGGAACTACAGCACAGGCCAAGAAGAGCTGGAGCTCAGTGAAGAAGACAAGGGGCAGGGTTTGGACTTGGATGCAGGTAGGTGGGCATTGACCTGTCGTGGGAGCTTGAGAAATTGTCGCTCATTCTGCTTATATTTCTCAGAGAGGTAGGAATCAAAGTTTTTGGCCGAGAGTGAGGATTGTTAGGGAGTTTTGGAGGTGTAATAAGACAAAAGCCAGAATGAAATGGTCACTCAGGATAGTGGGGGAGTTTGTTCTATGGAGACATAGTAGCTCCATGAAGCTTTTCTTGGAGTACGTCAAGGCCTCTGGAGCAGGGAGGTCCCCTTTAACTATGAGATCCTGCAGGAGGCCTATTATCTGTATGGCTGTCTCCTGTGCTCAGCATAGACAAGTTCAAGACAGACATTCAGGATCAACGTGATCATGTGAGGTTCATGGTGTGTCTGCATCGTCCCCAGAAGCACGCAATGCCATCATGAACAGGTTGAATGTCCTCTATGATGGACAAGGCATCCGCAGGCCAATGTAGCAGCTCTTCTGCTGGTGACGGGGCACTTGAAGGGAGGTGCCACAGGTCAGACAACTGTCCCAAACAGGAGGGGTACTACACTTTAGTTAGAGAAACCACTATGTCATTAATAAATGAGGAACAGCCCCTTAGGACCCCTTTACAAATTCAACATGAAAGGATCACTTGGCGGTGAGTGATTGTACTCGTAAGTCAAAACCAGCTAGAACAGTTGTGTTTTCTTTTATCCATGTTCAGCCGCACAGGGGCAGCCATGGAATAAGAGGGTGTAGTTTGCTCAGACAAATATCACAAAGAAATGGGTGTGGGAGTGAGGGCCCATTCAGGAGAGGGCTGATGTTTGTTGACCAGGGTTAAAGCTGATGAGGGAAAGAAAGGGTGAGGTCAGGGGAATGAGGAAGAATGAATAATAATTGGCAGGCTGACATAATCACTGAAACTCCAGAGAGAGTGAGCTAGAAAGTTAGCAGATGGCTCTCAGAGACTGAAAGGTTAGAAATCGACACCATAGAGGGTTTATAGTTGCTGGAACAGCAGGTTCAGGAGTTTGGGTCTTGTGTTAACTTCCAGTTTTCCTTTTTCTCTTTTTCTACATGGCT
>NW_026663617.1:0-2049 GCF_009828535.3 Hylobates moloch | reverse complement strand
TGAGGCCTGTGGCCCTCCGAAGTCCTTGGGCCTCCATTTTTGAAAACCCAGCACAAGCCAGGCACTTTAATCAGCCAGCCATCCAACCAACCAATCATCCAACCAACCAATCATCCAACCAATCATCCATCCAACCAACCAACCATCTAACCAAACAACCAATCATACAACAAACCAACCAACCAGCCAACCATCCAACCAACCAAACCAACCATCCATCCAACCAACCAACCATCTAACCAAACAACCAGCCATACAAAAAACCAACCATTCAACAAGCCAACCAACCAACCAGCCAGCCAACCATCCAACCAACCAACCATCCAACCAACTAACCAACCACCCAACTAACCAACCAACCATTCAACCAACCAACCAACCATCCATCTAATCAACCAACCATCCAACCAACCAACCAACCATCCAACCAACCAACCATCCAACCTACCAACCAATCATCCAACCAACCAACCATCCAACCAACGAACCAACCAACCATCCATCCAACCAACCATCCAGCCTACCAACCATCTAACCAACCAACCAACCATCCAACAAGCCAACCAGACAACCATCTAACCAACCAACCATCCAACCAACCAACCAACCATCCAACCAACCAACCAACCAACCATCCAACCAACCAACCAACCAACCATCCAACCATCCAACCAACCAGCCATCCAGCCAACCAACCAGTCATATCCAACCAATCAACCAACCAACCAACCAAGCAAGTACACCCTGGGCCCTACCGCCTGCCAGGTACCAGGAACTCAGGGAAACAGAGGAGGGCGCCTCCTTTCAGAGCTTGAGCTCCAGAGAGGCCGGACAAGAAAGCGCAAGCATGAAAGTAACAAAGACCCTGAGATGGCAAAGGCAGCGGGGCCTCTGCACCCAGCACTCAGCACTGAGACCAAGTGATGTAGCCGGGCTTGGAAAGATCTGGACAGTGCCGGCAGGCTGAGGGGACTGCAGGGAGGGGATGACCTGGGCTCTGCGGCTGCCCACCCTCTCCCTAACCTGAGTGTCTGCCTCCGTCAGGGAAGAGGATTCTCCCGCAGGGGCTCCGAGGGGCCCGCTGCTCCCCATCCTTCCAAAGAGGACACCATGGGGAGCTTGTGTCCAGACCAACAGGGTACAGAAAGCCCTGGTCCAAGTGCTGTCCCCCAGCCCCCACCTGATGGCCCAAGTGACCTTGAGCAAGTTGCTGTACCCCCTGACCCCTGTAAACAGGGACAGCCACAGCACACTTTCCCAGGTCGCTGTGACCAAGGCCCCGGCCACGCTCAGTGGAGTGCCTGGTACACAGTTCCCCATCACTCCCCATCAGAGAACATCCAGAATGGGACGCCTTCAAACAGTAAGTACCCCTTGGATTGCCTTGCCCCGTGGCCGTAACAAAGGACCGCCGATTCCGTGGCCTTGACAGCATGCATTTATTTACCCTCTCACAGTCATGGAGACTGGAAGTCCAAGATCAAGGTGTGGGCAGGGTTGAGTCCTCCCAAGGCCTCTCTTCTGGGCTTGTAGATGCCGTCTTCTCCCTGTGTCCTCACGGTGTCATTCCTCTGTGTATGTCTGTGTTCTAATCTCCCCTTTGTATACGGACACCAGTCAGATTTGGGCCCACCCTAATAACTTCATTTTACCTCCATGGCCCTTCCTCCCTCCCTCCCTCCCTCCCTTCCTTTCTCTTCTCCCCCACTCCCAGCCCCACACCATCACCTCCCTGTCTCTTTTTCTTTCACTGTTTGTTTTTCTTTTGTAGAGACAAGCTCTGGCTATGTGGCCAGGTTGATTCAGAACTCCTGGACTCAAGTGATCCTCCGGCCCCAGCCTCCCAAAGTGCTGGGATTACAGGCATGAGCTGCTCCTGGCCATCCTTAGTAACCTCTTTAAAGACACTGTCTCTTCCTTCCTTCCTTCCTTCCTTCCTTCCTTCCTTCCTTCCTTCCTTCCTTCCTTCCTTCCTTCTTTCTTTCCTTCCTTCCTTCTTTCTTTCCTTCCTTCCTTTCCCTCTGTGGCCCGGGCAGCAATCTCCTCGTC
>NW_026663616.1:0-2050 GCF_009828535.3 Hylobates moloch | reverse complement strand
TTTTTTTTTTTTTTGTATTTTTAGTAGAGACGGGAGACGGGGTTTCACTGTGTTAGCCAAGATGGTCTCAATCTCCTGACCTCGTGATCCGCCCACCTTGGCCTCCCAAAGTGCTGGGATTACAGGCATGAGCTACCGCGCCCGGCCTTTCCTTTTCTTTTTTTTTGAAACGATGTCTTGCTCTGTCGCCCAGGCTGGAGTGCAGTGGCGCGCGATCTCAGCTTACTGCAACCTCCACCTCCCAGGTTCAAGCAATTCTCCTGCCTCAGCCTTCGGAGTAGCTGAGATTACAGGTGCACACCACCACACCCAGCTAATTTTTTGTATTTTTAGTAGAAATGGGGTTTCACCCTGTTGGCCAGTCTGGTCTGGAACTCCTGACCTCAGGTATTCTGCCCACCTCGGCCTCCCAAAGTGCTGGGATTACAGGTGTGAGTCACCACGCCTGACTACTGTTCTAAATTTTGAAAAGAGGCTGGGCGCAGTGGCTCACGCCTGTAATCCCAGCACTTTGGGAGGTCGAGGTGGGTGGATCACAAGGTCAGGAGTTTGAGACCAGCCTGGCCGATATGGTAAAACCCCATCTCTAGTAAAAATACAAAAATTAGCCAGGCGTGGTGGCAGGCACCTGTAGTCCCAGCTACTCAGGAGGCTGAGGCAGGAGAATCGCTTGAACCTGGGAGGCAGAGGTTGCAGTGAGCTGAGATCGCACCACTACACTCCAGCCTGGCAACAGAGCGAGACTCCGTCTCAAAAAAAAAAAAAAATAATAATAATAATAATACAAAAAATTAGCCGGGCGTGGTAGTGCACACCTATAATCCCAGCTACTCGGGAGGCTGAGGCAGGAGAATCGCTTGACCCCAGGAGGTGAGGGTTGCAGTTTGCCGAGATCTCACCACTGCACTCCAGCCAGGGCAACAGAGCGAGATTCCATCTCAAAAAAAAAAAAAAAAAAGGCCAGGTTCGGTGGCTCACATCTGTAATCCCAGCACTTTGGGAGGCCAAGGCAGGCAGATTGCCTGATGTCAGGAGTTCGAGACCAGCCTGGCCAACATGGTGAAACCCCGTCTCTACTAAAAATACAAAAACTAGCTGGGTGTGGTGGCATGTACCTGTAATCCTAGCTTTTCAGGAGGCTGAGGCAGGAGAATTGCTTGAATCCAGGAGGCGGAGCTTGCAGTGAATGGAGATTGTGCCATTGCACTCCAGCCTGGGCAACAGAACAAGACTCTGTCTCAAAAAAAGGCCGGGTGCAGTGGCTCACACCTGTAATCTTAGCACTTTGGGATGCCAAGGCGGGCAGATCACAAGGTCAGGAGATTGAGACCATCTGGCCAACATGATGAAACCCCGTCTCTACTAAAAATACAAAAAAAAAAAAAATAGCTGGGCGTGGTGGCACATACCTTTAGTCCCAGCTACTCGGGAGGCTGAGGCGGGAGAATCGCTTGAACCCAGGAGGCAGAGGTTGCAGTGAGTCGAGATCGTGCCACTGCACTCCAGCCTGGGTGACAGGGCGAGACTCTGTAACCAAAACAAAACAAAACAAAAAAAAGAACTTTTGAACACAAAGAAGGAAACGATACTGGGGTGTACTTGAGGTGGGGGAGGGTAGACAGAGGGAGAGAAGCAGAAAAGGTAACTATTGGGTACTGGGCTTAATACCTGGGTGATGAAATAATCTGTACAACAAACCTCCACGACAAATGTTTACCTGTGTAGCAAACCTTCACATGTACCCCTGAACCTAAAATAAAAGTTATAAAGATAGAATGCCCAGGCCGGGCGCGGTGGCTCACGCCTGTAATCCCAGCACTTTGGGAGGCCGAGGTGGGAGGATCACCTGAGGTCAGGAGTTCGAGACCAGCCTCAACATGGAGAAACCCTGTCTCTACTAAAAATACAAAATTAGCTGGGCGTGGTGGTGCATGCCTGTAATCCCAGCTACTCGGGAGGCTGAGGTAGGAGAATTGCTTGAACCTGGGAGGCGGAGGTTGCGGTGAGCCGAGATCGCGCCATTGCACTCCAGCCTGGGCAACAAGAGCGA
>NW_026663615.1:0-2050 GCF_009828535.3 Hylobates moloch | reverse complement strand
CTTCACTGATTTTGCAAAAACAGTGTTTCAAAACTGTTCAGTCAAAAGAAAGGTTTAACTCTGTGAGATGAATGCATACATCATGAAGAAGTTTCTCAAAAAGGTTCTTTCTAGGTTTTATCCAAAGTTATTTCTTTTTCACCATAGGCCCCAGTGCTCTCCAAAATGTCCCCTTGCAAATTCCACAATAGTGTTTCCAAACTGCTCAAAGAAAAGGAAGATTTAACTCTGTCAGAAGAATGCACTCATCACAAAGCAGTTTCTCAGAAAGTTTCTTTGTAGTTTTTATCTGAAGTTATTTCCTTTGTCACCATAGGCCACGTGTGCTCCAAAATATCACATCACACATGCTACCAAAAACAGTGTTTCCAAACGGATCAATCAAAAGAAAAGTTTAAATCTGTAAGATGAATGTACACATCACAAAACGGTTTCTCAAAAAGCTTCTCTCTTGTTTTTACCTGAAGATATTTACTTTTTCACCATAGGATTCAAAGTGCTCCTAAATATCCCTTTGTGGATTCAACAAAAACAGTGTTTCCAAACAGCTCAACCAAGAGAAAGGTTTAACTCTATGAGATGAAACCACACATCATAAAGTAGTTTCTCAGAAAGCTTCTGTCTAGTTCTTGTCTGAAGATATTTCCTTTTCCATGATAGGCCTCAATGCACTGCCAAATATCCCTCAGCAGATACTACAAAACATTGTTTCCAAACTTTTGTAACAAAAGGACTTATACTTGTGAGATGAACGCACACATCAGAAAGCAATTTCTCATAACGCTTCTTTCCAGTTTTCATCTGAAGATATTTCTTTGTTTACCATATGCTTTTTTGCACTACCTAGTATCGCTTCCTAGATTTCGCAAAAACAGTGTTTCCAAACAGCTCAGTCAAAAGAAAGGTTAAACTCTTGGCGATGCAGGCTCTTTTTTGGTTCCATATGAACTTTAAAGTAGTTTTTCCAATTCTCTGAAGAAAGTCATTGGTAGCTTGATGGAGATGGCATTGAATCTATAAATTACATTGGGCAGTATGGCCATTTCCACGATATTGATTCTTCCAACCCATGAGCATGGAATGTTCTTCCATTTGTTTGTAACCTCTTTCATTTCACTGAGGAGTGGTTTGTAGTTCTCCTTGAAAAGGTCCTTCACATCCCTTGTAAGTTGGATTCCTAGGCATTTGCGAATGGGAGTTCACACATGATTTGGCTCTCTGTTTGTCTGTGATTGGTGTACAAGAATGCTTGTGATTTTTGTACATTGATTTTGTATCCTGAGATATTGCTGAAGTTGGTAATCAGCTTAAGGAGATTTGGGGCTGAGACAATGGTGTTTTCTAGATATACAACCATGTCATCTGCAAACAGGGACAATTTGACTTCCTCTTTTCCTAATTGAATACCCTTTATTTCCTTGTCCTGCCTCATTGCCCTGGCCAGAAGTTCCAGCACTATGTTGAATAGGCGTGGTGAGAGAGGGCATCCCTGTCTTGTGCCAGTTTTCAAAGGGAATGCTTCCAGTTTTTGTCCACTCAGTATGATATTGGCTGTGGGTTTGTCATAGATAGTTCTTATTATTTTTAGATACGTCCCATCAATACCTAATTTATTGAGAGATTTTAGCATGAAGTGTTTTTGAATTTTGTCAAAGGCATTTTCTGCATCTATTGAGATAATCATGTGGTTTTTGTCTTTGGTTCTGTTTATATGCTGGATTACATTTATTGATTTGCGTATGTTGAACCAGCCTTGCATCCCAGGCATGAAGCCCACTTGATCATGGTGGATAAGCTTTTTGATGTGCTGCTGGATTCGGTTTGCCAGTATTTTGTTGAGGATTTTTGCATCAATGTTCATCAAGGATATTGGGCTGAAATTCTTTCTTTTGGTTATGTCTCTGCCAGGCTTTGGTATCAGGATGATGCTGGCCTCATAAAACGTGTTAGGGAGGATTCCCTCTTTTTCTATCGATTGGAATAGTTTCAGAAGGAATGGTACCAGTTCCTCCAAGCCAAAAGAACAAAGCTTGCATCATGCTACCTGACT
>NW_026663614.1:0-2050 GCF_009828535.3 Hylobates moloch | reverse complement strand
TCCTTTTTCCACTGTAAGCCCCTTAGCGCTCAGATTGTCTACTTGCAGTTTCTACAGAAAGAGTGTTTCAGAACTGCTCTATCAAAAGTATGCTTCAACCCTCTTAGTTGAATGCACAGAGCAGAAAGAAGTTTCACAGAATGCTTCTGTGTAGTTTTTATTTGAAGATATTCCTTTTTCAACTGTAGGCCTCCCAGCGCTCAGAATGTCCCCTTGCAGTTTTCACAGAAAGAGTGTTTCATTACTGCTCTATGAGAAGTAAGATTCAACTCTCTTAGTTGAATGCACAGAACAGAAAGAAGTTTCACAGAATGCTTCTGTGTAGTATTTATTTGAAGATATTCCTTTTTCCACTATAGGCCCCATATTGCTCTGTATGTCCCCTTGCAGTTTCTACAGAAACAGTTTTTCAGAACTGCTCAATCAAAAGTAAGATTCAACTCTGTTAGTTGCATGCGCAGAACAGAAAGGAGTTTCACAGAATGCTTCTGTGTAGTTTTTATTTGAAGATATTTCTTTTTCCACTATAGGCCCCTTAGTGCTCCGAATATCCCCTTCCAGTTTCTACAGAAAGAGTGTTTCAGAACTGCTCAAGTAATAGTTAGCTTCAACTCTGTTAATTGAATGCACAGAACAGAAAGAAGTTTCACAGAATGCTTCTGTGCAGTTTTTATTTGAAGATATTCCTTTTTCCACTATAGGACACTTAGCGTTCCGAGTATTCCCTTGCAGTTACTACAGAAAGAGTGTTTCAGAACTGCTCAATCAAATGTAAGCTTCAACTCTGTTAGTTGAATGCACAGAAAAAAAAGAAGTTTCACAGAATGCTTCTGTGTAGTTTTTTTTGAAAATATTCCTTTTTCCACTAAGGGCCCCTTAGTGCTCATATTGTCCTCTTCCAGTTTCTACATAAACAGTGTTTCAGAACTGCTCAATCAAAAGAAACCTTCAACTCTGTTAGTTGAATGCACAGAACAGAAAGAAGTTTCACAGATGCTTCTGTGTAGTTTTTATTTGAAGATATCCCTTTTTGCACTCTAGTCCTCTTAGCGCTCCAAATGTCCATTGCAGTTTCTACAGAAAGCGTGTTTCAGAACTGCTCAATCAAAAGTAATCTTCAACTCTGTTAGTCGAATGCACAGAAAAGAAAGAAGTTTCACAGAATGATTCTGTGTAGTTTTTATTTGAAGATATTCCTTTTTCCACTCTAAGCCCCTTAGCACTCAGAATGTCTACTTGACGGTTGTACAGAAAGAATTTTTCAGAACTGCTCTATCAAAAGCATGCTTCAACTCTGTTAGTTGAATGAACAAAATAGAAAGAAGTTTCACAGAATGCTTCTGTGTAGTTTTTATTTGAAGATATTCCTTTTTCCAGTATAGGCCCCCTAGTGCTCCGCTTGTCCCATTCCAGTTTCTACAGAAAGAGTGTTCCAGAACTGCTAAATCAAAAGTAAGCTTCCACTGTGTTAGTTGAATGCACGGAACAGAAAGAAGTTACACAGAATGCTTTCGTGTAGTTTTTATTTGAAGATAATTCTTTTTCCACTGTAAGCCCCTTAGCACTCAGAATGTCTACTTGCAGTTTCTACAGTAAAAGTGTTTCAGAACTGCTCTATCAAAAGTATGCTTCAACTCTCTTAGTTGAATGCACAGAACAGAAAGAATTTTCACAGAATGCTTCTGTGTAGTTTTTATTTGAAGACATTCCTTTTTCCACTGTAGGACATTTAGTGCTCAGAATGTCCCCTTGCAGTTTCTACAGAAAGAGTGTTTCAGAAATGCTCTATCAAAAGTAAGCTTCAACTCTGTTAGTTGAATGCACAAAACAGAAAGATGTATCACTGAATGCCTCTGTGTAGTTTTTTTTTGAAGATATTCCTTTTTCCACTATAATACCCTTAGCGCTCAGAATGTCCACTTTCAGTTTCTACAGTAAGAGTGTTTCAGAACTGCTCTATCAAAAGTATGCTTCAACTCTCTTAGTTGAATGCACAGAACAGGAAGAGGTTTCACAGAATGCTTCTGTGTACTTTTTATATGAAGATATC
>NW_026663613.1:0-2051 GCF_009828535.3 Hylobates moloch | reverse complement strand
ATCTTGCCAGGGCCCCTCCCATCTTGCCAGGGCCTGAATTTGGGCTCTTAGCTCCAGGCTACCGGGCCACCCTCAACACACACAACCCTTCTCAAACCCCAGAGACCTGGACACACTCAGCGGCCCCCTCCTCCACACACGGTCCGCCGACCTCACCCAGCCCTCACTCCAGGCGGTAGCCCTCTCGCCCACGCAAGACCCCGCGCGCTGCAGCCTGTCGCGCCCTCGGAACCCGCCCGCGCGCGCCAGACACCAGCTCCGCCTCGCCTCCCGGCCGATACAGGCCCACAACCCATAGCCCCGCGCTTCCCAGACCCCCAGACCCTCCCTGGCTGCCAGCCCCCGGGCGGACGGCTCCTTCTCTCGCCTGGCGCAGGAGGCGCAGCAGCTGCCGGGCGCGCTCCGGCCGCCGCTCGCGGAGCGTGGACTGGATCTCGCGGAGCCACCGCACCCGGCGCTCGTAGGGCGCGGGCCCGCAGCCGGCCGCCGCCCCGGCCTCGGAGCCAGCATCGGGCCCGGCCCGCCGGCCCAGCCGCGCCCCCATGGCCGCGGCGCGACGGTCGCCGAATCCACAGGAGGGCGGGCTGCCTGCGCCCCGCTCCCGGGACCGCCCCTAGTCGCCCCGCCCCCGACCACCGCGGCCCCGCCCCGTCCGGGTCCGAAGGCTGAGCGCCCGCCCCACCCCGCGCCGGAGCCAGGCCAGTGGGTTCCTCGATTTGGCCTGATCTCACTGGAGGAGGCCCTGCCTGCGTCAGTCTTGGCGCTAGAACCCGAGGGCCTGAAGCCGCCAGGGAAGACGCGGAGCTCGGCCGAGACGAGGTGGCTTTTGGCACCTCTTTACTCTCTGGCCCCAGTGCTGACTGGGGAATAGTCGCTTCGACGGTGCAAAGAGCATTCTAGGCGGGGTGGGGGTTCTGCTGCGTGTGCCAGTATTAGGTGTTGCCCCCATTGCTTTTAGAAATCTGCCCTGCATGGTGAATCTCCGTCTCTACTAAAATACAAAAATTAGGCCGGGCACGGTGGCTCACGCCTGTAATCCCAGCACTTTGGGGGGTCGAGGCAGGCGGAATCTGAGGTCAGGAGTTCGAGACCAGCCTGGCTAACATGGTGAAACCACATTTTTACTGAAAATACAAAAAATTGGCCGGGCGCGGTGGCTCACGCTTGTAATCCCAGCACTTTGGGAGGCCGAGGCGGGCGGATCACGAGGTCAGGAGATCGAGACCACGGTGAAACCCCGTCTCTACTAAAAATACAAAAAATTAGCCGGGCTTGGTGGCGGGCGCCTGTAGTCCCAGCTACTCGGAGAGGCTGAGGCAGGAGAATGGCGTGAACCCAGGAGGCGGAACTTGCAGTGAGCCAAGATGGCGCCACCGCACTCTACCCTGGGTGACAGAGCAAAACTCTGTCTCAAAAAAAAAAAAAAAAGAAAAGAAAAAATATTCTCTGCAGCTGGCGGTTGTGGTGTAGGACCTGCTCACGCTACATGGACACTCCTGCACTGGCAAATATTTACTGCCTCCTGCTTCTTGGTTTGGGGCAGGCCCCCACCTCTGACCCCAGCCTGGGAAATAAATCTGATGAAGAGTCAGGTTAACCGTTAAGCCCAGCTCTGGGCAAGCTGGCAGCAGGCAGGCTGTATCTGCCGCTGGCTTCAGTCTGCCTCCCTGACAAGGTGTGGGGGTGGCGGCAGGCAGAGTGAGATGGGGGCCCTGGCTCCTCTGAGGACCAGGGTGAGGTACGGAGCCACCCAGCTCAAGGAGTATCCCACTTCCCAAGGCTCCCTCAGCAGAAGCCCAGGTCTCTGCTGGAGGCCTGCTGAGCCCCTGCAGCCCCAATCCCGGCTCTGGGACCCTCACATCTCCTGCGTGGGGGACGTTTGAGGCACTGATCTGCAGTCCCCACTTCTCCAAGCAAGGAGCACGTGTCTAGCCTGTGAGGACGGGTACCTGTTGTGCAGGAAGGGCTGAGCACTGTCCGAGGGCATGTAGTGAGGGACGACAGCCAAGCTCCCGTATGTGTGTGTGTGTGTGTGTGTGTGTGTGTGTGTG
>NW_026663612.1:0-2051 GCF_009828535.3 Hylobates moloch | reverse complement strand
ATTTCATTGAGCAGTGGTTTGTAGTTCTCCTTGAAGAGGTCCTTCACATCCCTTGTAAGTTGGATTCCTAGGTATTTTATTCTCTTTGAAGCAATTGTGAATGGGAGTTCACTCATGATTTGGCTCTCTGTTTGTCTGTGATTGGTGTACAAGAATGCTTGTGATTTTTGTACATTGATTTTGTATCCTGAGACTTTGCTGAAGTTGCTAATCAGCTTAAGGAGATTTTGGGCTGAGACAATGGGATTTTCTAGATATACAATCATGTCATCTGCAAACAGGGACAGTTTGACTTCCTCTTTTCCTAATTGAATACCCTTTATTTCCTTCTCCTGCCTGATTGCTCTGGCCAGAACTTCCAGCACTATGTTGAATAGGAGTGGTGAGAGAGGGCATCCCTGTCTTGTGCCAGTTTTCAGAGGGAATGCTTCCAGTTTTTGCCCATTCAGTATGATATTGGCTGTGGGTTTGTCGTAGATAGCTCTTATTATTTTGAGATACGTCCCATCAATACCTAATTTATTGAGAGTTTTTAGCATGAAGGGTTGTTGAATTTTGTCAAAAGCCTTTTCTGCATCTATTGAGATAATCATGTGGTTTTTGTCTTTGGTTCTGTTTATATGCTGGACTACATTTATTGATTTGCGTATGTTGAACCAGCCTTGCATCCCAGGGATGAAGCCCACTTGATCATGGTGTATAAGCTTTTTGATGTGCTGCTGGATTCGGTTCGCCAGTATTTTATTGAGGATTTTTGCATCAATGTTCATCAAGGTTATTGGTCTGAAATTCTCTTTTTTGGTTGTGTCTCTGCCTGGCTTTCGTATCAGGATGATGCTGGCTTCATAAAATGTGTTAGGGAGGATTCCCTCTTTTTCTATTGATTGGAATAGTTTCAGAAGGAATGGTACCAGTTCCTCCTTGTACCCCTGGTAGAATTCAGCTGTGAATCCATCAGGTCCTGGACTCTTTTTGGTTGGTAAGCTATTGATTATTGCCACAATTTCAGAACCTGTTATTGGTCTATTCAGAGATTCGACTTCTTCCTGATTTAGTCTTGGGAGGGTGTATTTGTCGAGGAATTTATCCATTTCTTCTAGATTTTCTAGTTTATTTGCATAGAGGTGTTTGTAGTATTCTCTGATGGTAGATTGTATTTCTGTGGGATCGGTGGTGATATCCCCTTTTTCATTTTTTATTGCATCTATTTGATTCTTCTCTCTTTTCTTCTTTATTAGTCTTGCTAGCGGTCTATCCATTTTGTTGATCTTCTCAAAAAACCAGCTCCTGGATTCATTAATTTTTTGAAGGGTTTTTTGTGTCTCTATTTCCTTCAGTTCTGCTCTGATTTTAGTTATTTCTAGCCTTCTGCTAGCTTTTGAATGTGTTTGCTCTTGCTTTTCTAGTTCTTTCAATTGTGATGTTAGGGTGTCAATTTTGGATCTTTCCTGTTTTCTCTTGTGGGCATTTAGTGCTATAAATTTCCCTCTACACACTGCTTTGAATGTGTCCCAGAGATTCTGGTAGGTTGTGTCTTTGTTCTCGTTGGTTTCAAAGAACATCTTTATTTCTGCCTTAATTTCATTATGTACCCAATAGTCATTCAGGAGCAGGTTGTTCAGTTTCCATGTATTTGAGCGGTTTTGAGTGAGTTTCTTAATCCTGAGTTCTAGTTTGATTGCACTGTGGTCTGAGAGACAGTTTGTTATAATTTCTGTTCTTTTACATTTGCTGAGGAGAGCTTTACTTCCAACTGTGTGGTCAATTTTGGAATAGGTGTGGTGTGGTGCTGAAAAAAATGTATATTCTGTTGATTTGGGGTGGAGAGTTCTGTAGATGTCTATTAGGTCCACTTTGTTTAGAGCTGAGTTCAATTCCTGGATATCCTTGTTAACTTTCTGTCTAGATGATCTGTCTAATGTTGACAGTGGGGTGTTAAAATCTCCCATTATTATTGTGTGGGAGTTTAAGTCCCTTTGTAGGTCACTCAGGACTTGCTTTATGAATCTGGGTGCTCCTGTGTTGGGTGCATATATATTTAGGATAGTTAG
>NW_026663611.1:0-2051 GCF_009828535.3 Hylobates moloch | reverse complement strand
ACCCTACTGGCCTTGTTTCCCTGGTGGCCTTTGTACTTTTTTTTTTTTTTGAGACGGAGTCTCACTCTGGCAGCAGGCTAGAGTGCAGTGGCACGATCTCGGCTCACTGCAACCTCCGCCTCCTGGGTTCAAGCAATTCTGCTTCAGCCTGCCGAGTAGCTGGGACTACAGTCGCGCGCCACCACGCCCAGTTTTTTTTTTTTTGTATTTTTAGTATAGACGGGGTTTTGTATTTTTTGTATTTTTAGTAGAGACGGGGTTTCACCATATGGACCAGGATGGTCTCAATCTCTTGACCTCGTGATCCACCCGCCTCAGCCTCCCAAAGCGCTGGGATTACAGGCGTGAGCCACAGCGCCTGGCCCGCCTTTGTACTTCTTACCCCTTTCATTCAACATTTGTGTCTCAGCTCAAATAGCACCTCCTGAGAGACCTTCCCTCTATTGAAGTAGCCCCAGTGTCACAATCTGTCACCTCATCCTGATTTCTTCCCTTTATAGCTGTGATCACTACAGCATCTGAAATTATCTAGCTTATTTAGTTGACCTGTTCATCTGTTTAAGCATTAAAAAAAAAAAAAAAATTGTGGCCGGGCGCGGTGACTCACACCTGTTATCCCAACACTTTGGGAGGCCCAAGCAGGTGGATCACCTGAGGTCAGGAGTTCGAGACCAGCCTGGCCAACATGGTGAAACCCCCATCTCTACTAAAAATACAAAAAAAAATTAGCCAGGTATGATGGGGCATGCCTATAATCCCAGCAACTGGGGAAGCTGAGGTAGGATAATTGCTTGAACGCAGGAGGCAGAGGTTGCAGTGAGCTGAGATCACGCTGCTGCACTCCAGCCTGGGCGACAGAAGGAGACTCCGTCTGCAATAAAAAAAAATAGTGACAGCATCTCCCCATGTTCAGCATGCTGGTCTCAAACTCCTGGGCTCAAGGGATCCTCCCATCTGGGCCTCCCAAAGTTCTGGAATTACAGGCATGAGCCACTGTGTCCAACCTATTCAAACATTTTATTTTATTATTATTTTAGGACAGAGTCTCTCTCTGTCCCCCAGGCTGGAGTGCAGTGGCTCGATCTCAGCTCACTGCAACCTCCGCCTCCTGGGTTCAACCGATTCTTCTGGCTCAGCCTCCTAAATAACTGAGATTACAGGTGCCCATCACCACACTCAGCTAATTTTTTTTATTTTTAGTAGAGTCAGGGTTTCACCATGTTGGCCAGGCTGGTCTCAAACTCCTGACCTCAGGTGATCCACCCATCTCAGCCTCCCAAAGTGCTGGGATTACAGGTGTAAGCCATTGTGCCCAGCCTATTTAAATATTTTATTTTATTTTTATATTTATTTATTTATTTATTTATTTATTTTGAGACGGCCGAGTCTCACTCTGTCATCCAGGCTGGAGTGCAGTGGCGGGATCTTGGCTCACTGCAAGCTCTGCCTCCCGGGTTCATACCATTCTCCTGCCAAAGCCTCCCGAGTAGCTGGGACTACAGGCATCCGCCGCCACACCTGGCTAATTTTTTGTATTTTTAGTAGAGACGGGGTTTCACTGTGTTAGCCAGGATGGTCTCAATCTCCTGACCTCGTGATCCACCTGCCTTGGCCTCCCAAAGTGCTGAAATTACAGGTGTGAGCCACCGTGCCCGGCCTATTTTTATTATTATTATTATTTTTTTATTTTTTTATTTTTTTTGAGACAGAGTCTCGCTCTGTCGCCCAGGCTGGAGTGCAGTGGCGCAATCTCGGCTTACTGCAAGCTCCGCCTCCTGGGTTCCCGCCATTCTCCTGCCTCAGCCTCTCCGAGTGGCTGGGACTACAGGCGCCCACCACCACACCCAGCTAATTTTTTTTTGTATTTTTAGTAGAGACGGGGTTTCACCGTGGTCTCGATCTCCTGACCTTGTGATCCGCCCGCCTCGGCCTCCCAAAGTGCTGGGATTACAAGCGTGAGCCACCGCGCCCGGCTTATTTTTATTATTTTTAAGACGGAGTCTCTGGGCCGGGCGCGGTGGCTCAAGTCTGTAATCCCAGCACTTTGGGAG
>NW_026663610.1:0-2051 GCF_009828535.3 Hylobates moloch | reverse complement strand
GTAAAGGAAGTGTTATCCATTTTAGAAGTGGAGCCACCCAGGAGATGCTGGGCAAATATGTTGCAGACAGAACGCGCCTCAAAGATCTTTGGACCAGGTGACCAAGTAGAATACTGAAGCCCTGTGCATTGGAAAGAAAACCATGACTCATTCACTTACATTGCAACTTGAATGCCCATGTCTCAGAACTGTTCAGGCAAAGCCCCCCGACAACATTATACTCTGTGGAATACAGAAGACCCTTCTATGGGTAAGGCAGGCTACTCTGCTATAACAAAAGTCTTCGCTGGTAACTAAGGACATACAGGAGTTAATAAAAAGACAGCACTCCTGGCCGGGCACGGTGGCTCATGTCTATAATCCCAGCACTCTGGGAGGCCAAGGCAGGTGGATCACAAGGTCAAGAGATTGAGACCATCCTGGCCAACATGGTGAAACCTTGTCTCCACTAAAAATACAAAAATTAGCTGGGCGTGGTGGCGTGCACCTGTAGTCTCACCTACTCAGGAGGCTAAGGCAGGAGAATCACTTGAACCCAGGAGAAGGAGGTTGCAGTGAGCCGAGATCGTGCCACTGCACTCCAGCCTGGCAACAGAGCAAGATTCCATCTAAAAAAAAAAAAAAAAAAGGGAATTACTCAAGTATGCTGGGTGTGGTGGCTCATGCCTGTAATCCCAACACTTTGGGAGGCCCAGGCAGGTAGATTGCCTGAGGTCAGGAGTTCAAGACCAGCCTGACCAACATGGTGAAACCCCATCTCTACTAAAATTACAAAAATTAGTCGGACGTGGTGGCGGGTGCCTGTAATCTCAGCTACTCGGGAAGCTGAGGCAGGAGACTCATTTAAACCCAGGTGGTGGAAGTTGCACTGAGCCGAGATTGCGCCACTGTACTCCAGCCGGGTGACAGAGTGAGACTCTGTCTCAAAACAAGCAACACAAAACAAAAAAAGATAAAATGAAAAAACAAATATGGAATTATTTTATAAACTCTAAACTGTCACGTATATTAGAGATTGTTTCAACTGCCTTCTTCATGAATTTATTGAGTACTGCATTTTAAATCATAGCTTCTTGGGCTGGGCACAATGGCTCATGCCTGTAATCCCAGCACTTTGGGAGGCCAAGATGGGCGGATCACTTGAGGTCGGGTGGATCATTTGAGGTCAGGAGTTCAAGACCAGCCTGGCCAACATGGTGAAACCCGGTCTCTACAAAAAATACAAAAATCAGCCAGGCGTAGTGGTGGGTGCCTGTAATCTTGGAGCTACTTGGAGGCTGAGGCAGGAGAGGCACTTGAACCTGGGAGGCAGAGGTTGCAGTGAGCTGAGATCTCACCACTGCACTCCAGCCTGGGTGACAGATTGTGACTTTATCTAAATAAATAAATAAATCAGAGCTTCTCAAAGTTCAGTGTGGACACAAATGACCTGAGATCTCGTTAAAAATGCAGACTCCAGACCGGGCACAGTGGCTCAGGCCTGTAGTCCCAGCACTTTGAGAGGCCAAGGTGGGCGGATTCTTGAGCTCAGGAGTTCTAGACCAGCCTGGGCAGCATAGCAAGACTGTCTGTACTAAAAATACAAAAAATAAAAATAAAAAAATAGTCAGATGTAGTGGCATGTGCCTGTGGTCTCAGCTATTTGGGACTCCAGAGGCTGAGGTGGGATGATCCCTTGAGTTTGGGGAGTGGAGGTTGCAGAGTGAGCCAAGATCGGGCCGGGCCACTGCACTCCAGCCTGGGTGACAGGGTAAGACCCTGTCTCAAAAATCAAAGAAAAAAAATCAATGTTTTAAAGAAAAGGAGTTATGGCAGAGTTAAAGGTCTAAATTGGCCAGGCAGGGTGGCTCACGTCTATAAATTGGGAGGCCGAGGCAGGTGGATCATGAGGTCAGGAGTTCAAGACCAGTCTGGCCAAGATGGTGAAACCCCATCTCTACTAAAAATACAAAAATTAGCTGGGTGTGGTGGTGGGCAACTGTAATCCCAGCTATTCACGAGGCTGAGGCAGGAGAATCACTTGAACCCAGGAGGCGGAGGTTGCAGTGAGC
>NW_026663609.1:0-2051 GCF_009828535.3 Hylobates moloch | reverse complement strand
TGCTGTGCTAGCAATCAGCGAGACTCCGTGGGCATAAGACCCTCTGATCCAGGTGTGGGACACCATCTCCTAGTGTGCCGTTTTCCAGGCCCATTGGAAAAGCGCAGTATTAGAATGGGACTGACCCGATATTCCACGTGCCGTCTGTTTCCCCTTTCTTTGACTAGGAAAGGGAACTCCCTGACCCCTTGCACTTCCCGAGTGAGGCAATGCCTTGCCCTGCTTCGGCTCGCGCACAGTGTGCTTCACTGACTGTCCTGCACCCACTGTTAGGCACTCCCTAGTGAGATGAAACTGGTACCTCAAGCAGAAATGCAGAAATCACCCGTCTTCTGTGTCGCTGGGGCTGGGAGCTGTAGACCAGAGCTGTTCCTATTCGGCCATCTTGGCTCCACCCCCTATTCTTGCTTTTTCTTTAGTACACCAGTCACATTTACACCTCTGGGCCTTTGCACTTACTTCACTCCTCCCAAAGGCCTGCAATTATGTTTCCTTAGATAAGTCAAGTTCTTCCTTCTGATCTTTGCTAAAATGTCACCTTTTAGAAAGGTCTTTCCTGATCTTACTATCTAAAATGTCAAACCTTCTTCCCAATTCTTCTTATTCCCTTTTCCTACTTTATATTTGTAAACTTTTGCTCTTGAAAGACAGGTCCCAAATGACCATGGCCAAGCCAGCTTATCTCCCTCTTATTGGCAATTACTAGGCAGAATGTACTGAGAATGCAACATCCTGAGATAAAGAGAAAAATGTCTGGAACAACTTGAGCTGTGTCTTCCTCTTCCCAGAACAGGATATTCTGCAATGCTTGGGTCAGTGAGCCAAAAAATGCCCAGGGTACAAAACCCAGTGCATAGTGCTTTTAAGGTTGCTCAGCTGTGGCATGATAAGGGGCATTCACAGAGGAGACTCCATTTGCCCTGGGCAGGTTTTCCTGACCCTTGAGGGACTGGCTCACCATGCATCCTGGCTTCTGTTTGTCTTTGCTACCTATCTGTGAATATTAAAGTTGGTTTGCTTGACTTGTGGTGTGAGTGTTCTGTCTTATCAGACCAGATTCAGGAAACTTAACTTATCACTCTCTAGTATAGCATGTATTTTATGTATTTACATTGTCATTTTTGGAGTGCAAACTCTACAAGGAGAGGGGTATTTTTCAAATTTTTTTTTTTTAACTTCTTTCTCCCCAGCACTTAGGCCAGTACTCTCAGTATTCTCAGGTAGTAAATAATCAATACTTATTTGTTAAAAAATGAATGAAGATGAGTAGTCACTTATGTCAAGTAGAACAGAGAAAAATGAGTGCTTAGATTTTATAAGATAGTAGTCAGAGGTGACTTTGGCAAGATCACATATAGTGGCATGGCAGGGAAAATGCCAGTTGGAATGGGTTGAGGAGATAGAGATCACGAATGACCAACTCTGATTATATGTGAAGGGGAGGGGAGAAATTGTGTTGTAACTAGAGGGAGCATTTGTCAGAAAGGACCGACTATGGCATGCTGGTATGCCGTGAGAATATTCCCACAGAAAGGGAGAAGATGATGCAGGAAGGGGAATTTTGAAGTCTGTGTAGTCAAGAACAGTCACAAGTATTGAGGTTGGGCCTAGATTTTATAAGGGAGGTTTCATCAGTTATAAAAGATAGAGTAGGTTATTTGGTACAGATGGTGGGAAAGTTGATAGAATTTTGTGGTGACAAAATGAAACCTGAAGTCCACATTTGATTGTCTCTTTTTCTCAGTTTTGAGGAAAACTCATCACAGCTGAGATGAGAGTACTGTGCTGAGTGTTTGACCACACTTGTGAGAGGAGTTGGATTATAGATAAAGGGAAGACATGCATACAAAAACAGACTACCATTATTATATTGTGAGTGCCCCCTTTTATTGAATAAGTACATAGATGTTTACTGAGTGTCTATGATGTGCAAGGCATCTCACTGGAAGGGTAGAGTAACAAGAGATTAAAGTTCTAAGATCATATTTATTTTATTTTCCAGATCATCAGAAGAAAAGTGGGTTAAATTGGCCAAACATGCCTGCTCCCAT
>NW_026663608.1:0-2051 GCF_009828535.3 Hylobates moloch | reverse complement strand
ACTGCTTACTTGGTATTAGGCTTTGTGTAAGAATTTTACTAGCATTAACTCATTTAATTCTCTCAACTTTCTGAGATTGCTACTATTTTATCTCTATTTTATATATGGGAACATAAAAGCACATAGAAGCTAAGTAATTAGCCAAAGATTTACAGAGCTTATAAGTGGCAGAGCCAGAATCTAAACCCAAACAGTCTTTACTCTTAATCTCTATGTCATGGTATCTATGGAAGGATACTACGTACAGCAGGATTTATATTTGTGTACAAGTGTAAATAATGTAAACAAATGCCAATAGGGGCTCACTTAAGTAAATCCAATGGAGTACTATGTGGACACCAACAATCATGACCCAAAAGATTATTTAATGATTTCAGAAAATTACCATAACTTATGTGGAAGAAAACAGTTTGCAAAATATTAATGGCGGTTCCCTCACAGTGAGGGCAATCAGAATAATTTCTACTTTTCTCTTAGAGCATGTCTGTAATCCTCAAATTTGACACAAAAGGCTGTTTTATCTTTATAATAATACATTTATCAGAAACATATATTAATTGAAAATCCATTTAACAAAATTGAATGGTTATAGTGATTTTTGTATCATATTGAAATTTGACCTTCATACTTGCACTATTGCCTCTACCAGGGATGCCATGTGCCACCCCCCTGCTATGCCCTTTCTTACCTCTCCTGGCTAATTCCTGCTTATTCCTGAAGATTCTGCTCAGGCTCACATCTCCACAAAACATTGGCAGACCACCAGCGTTTCCTCCTCTATACCCAGGCTAGATTTAGGCACCTCTCTTCTGTGCTCCCATAATCCCCTGTGCGTATCTCTAGCATTCCATGTGCCATATTATTTGTTTAGCCCTCTGTTCTCTATGTCCAATCCCTGTTAATGTCACAGATCTTTATAGCCCTTGAACAGCGTCTGGCCCATGGTAGGTATCAAGCCAGTATTTATAAAAGGGATGAAAAGCATTTCTTGGTGAAGAAAAGGAGGAAGAAACTCATTTTCCAACTGTGCAAAATACAGTTTTTATAAGTTTGCTTGAGAATTAGTGGAGAGGCTTGGCTCTATAAGACTCGCTACCATAGGTCACCTTAGTGTTAGTACTTTTAACAGCCTAGGTCTCTGTATTAGTCAGGGTTCTCTGAAGAGACAAAACTAGTAGGATAGGTGTATATATGAAAGGGAGTTTATTAGGAGAACTGACTCACATGTTCACAAGGTGAAGTCCCATAATAGGCCATCTGCAAGCTGAAGAGCCAGGAAGCCAGTCTGGGTCCCAAAACCTCAAAAGTAGGGAAGCAGCCAGTGCAGCTTTCAGTCTGTGGCTGAAGGCCTGAGAGCTCCTGGAAAATCACTGGTGTAAGTCCAAGAGTCCAAAAGCTGAAGAACTTGGAGTCTGCTGTTCGAGGTCAGGAAGCATTCAGCACAGGAGAAAGACGAAGGCCAGAAGACTTAGCCAGTCTAGTCCTTCTGTGTTCCTCTGCCTGCCTTTATCTTAGCCACGCTGGCAGCTGATTAGATGGTGTCCACCCAGATTGAAGATGGGTGTGCTTCTCTCAGTCCACTGACTCAAATGGTAATATCCTTTGGCGACACCCTCACAGACACACCCAGGAAGAGCATCCTTCAATCCAATCAAGTTGACACTCAGTATTAAGCATCACAATCTCCAATGCCTAAGGGCAACCCCTTTTGCTACTATTGTCCCACTTTCCTTCTTCTAGCCTAATCTTTATCACACTGTATTGTCCCCCACGAGACTGTGAGCTCCTTGAGGCCAAGAGCCACGTCTATTTTGTTTCTGTGTGTTCAGAGCCTAGTACAGTGCCCGAGGCCTTCTTGCAGATATCCTTTGACTAATTGCAAACTGTCAGGCCTCTGAGCCCAAGCCAAGCCATCGCATCCCCTGTGACTTGCATGTATACATCCAGATGGCCTGAAGTAACTGAAGATCCACAAAAGAAGTAAAAATAGCCTTAACTGATGACATTCCACCATTGTGATTTGTTTCTGCCCCACCCTAACTGATCAATGT
>NW_026663607.1:0-2052 GCF_009828535.3 Hylobates moloch | reverse complement strand
CC
Source organism: Hylobates moloch (assembly GCF_009828535.3). Lineage (NCBI taxonomy): Eukaryota > Metazoa > Chordata > Mammalia > Primates > Hylobatidae > Hylobates > Hylobates moloch. The sequence goes on along the minus strand of NW_026663607.1, from coordinate 2,050 downwards.
ATTCCATTCCATTCCATTCCACTCCATTCCATTCCATTCCATTCCTTTCCACTCCATTCCATTCCATTCCATTCCATTCTTTTCCATTCCATTCCATTCCTTTCGATTGCATTCCAATGCATTCTATTCCCTTCCGTTCCATTTCATTCTATTCCATTCCATTGCACACCTTTCTTTTCCACTCAAATCCACTCCACTCCCCTCCAATCCATTGCATTCCATTCCATTCATTTCAAATACACCCTTCTCCACTCCACTCCTCTCCAATTTACTTCATACCATTCCTTCTTATTCACCTCCATTTCAGTCGAATTGATTCAATTCCATTCGATTACATTGCACTCCATTCCACTCTAGTAAACTCCCTTCTTTTCTTCTCCATTCCCCTCTACTGGACACCGCTGCACTTTTTTCCATTCCATTCCATTCCATTTCATTCTATTCCTTTCCATTCCAATCCACTCCCCTCCACGCAACTCCAATCCAATCCTCTGCTTTGCATTCCATTCCATTCCATTCCATTCCATTCCATTCCTATGCATTCCACTCCATTCCACCTGAATCCACTCTACTCCCTTCTATTCCACTCACTCCGTTCCACCCCATTCTGTTCTTTCTGATTCCACTCCACTCCACTCCTCTCCATTCCATTCATTTCCATTACACTGCACTCCACTCCTCTCCATTCCATTCCATTCCTTTTCATTCCGCTCCATTGCATTCCAATCAAATCCAATATTTTCCACTCCATTCCATTATACTCCAATCCACTCCATTCCAAACCACTGCATTCCATTAAATTCCATTCCATTTCTTTGCTTTTCAATCAATACAAATCCATTCTTTTCCACTCCACTCCTCTCCACTCCAGTGCATTCCAATGCCCCCATTCGCCTACATTCCAATCCACTCCATTATATTCCATTCCATTCCACTCTATTCCACTCCACTCCACTCCTTTCCTTTCTTCTATATGTCAGTCCACTACACCCCACTTCAATTTTTTCCATTCCATTCGATTCCATTCCATTCCATTCCACTCCATTCCATTCCAATACATTTCTTTCCAATCCATTCCATTCCTTTCTATTCCATTTCATTATATTCCCTTCGTTTCCACTGGAATCCACTCCACTCCACTCCAATCTATTACATTCCATTCCATTCAATTGAAATCCACTGTTCTCCACTACACTCCTCTTCACTCCACTGCATTCCACTCCTTCCCATTCGCCTCCATTCTAGTCCACTCTACTCCATTCCATTCCGTTCCATTATACTCCATTCCACTCCACTCCACTCTCTTCCTTTCTTCTCCATTACAGTCCTCTACACTCTGCTCTACTTTTTTTCCATTCCATTCCATTCCATTCCATTCCTTTCCATTTTATTCTTTTCCACTAGAATCCACTCCACTACACTCGAATCCATTCCATTCAATAGAAATACACTGTTCTCCACTCTACTCCCCTCCACTTCATTGCATTATATTCCTTACCATTCGCCTCAATTCCAACCCACTGCATTCCATTCCATTCCATTCCTTTCCACTTCTTTCCATTCCACTCTACACTCTTCCTTTCTTCTCCATTCCACTTCACTGCACTTCACTGCAGTTTTTCCATTCCATTCCATTCCATTCCATTCCATGCCGTTCTGTTCCATTCCATTCCGTTCCATTCCATTGCATTCCATTCCATTTCATTCCATTCTATTGCATTGCACTCCATTCTTTTCTGTTAGAATCAATGCCAGTCGACTCCAATCCAGTCCATTCCATTCCATTCAATTCAAATCCACTCTCTCCACCCCACTCCTCTCCACATCACTGCATTCCATTCCTTCCCATTCGCCTGCATTCCAGTCCACTCTATTCTATTCCATTCCATTCCGTTCCATTCCTTTCCTCTCCATTCCACTCCACTAAACTCCCTTCATTTCTTCTGCTTTCCACTCCACTGCACACCACTGCACTTTTTTCCATTCCATTCCATTCCATTCCTTTCCATTCCATTCCATTCCATTCCATTCCATTCCATTCCATTCCATT
>NW_026663606.1:0-2052 GCF_009828535.3 Hylobates moloch | reverse complement strand
TGCAGACACAAATAAATGGAAAGATGTCCTTTGTTCATTGAATGGAAAAATTAATGTTGCTAAAATGATCATATTACTAAAGTGATCTACAGATTCCATGCAATCCCTATCCAAATTCCAATGACATTTTTCATAAAAATAGAAAAAATAATCCTAAAGTCCACATGAAAACACAAAAGACCCTGAATAGCCAAAACAATCTTGAATGAAAAGAACACATCAAGACCTGATTTCAAAATATACTGCAAAGCTACAGCAATCAAAATAGCATGGTACTGCTATGAAAACAGACATATAGACCAATGGAACAGAATAGAGAGCCCAGAAATAAATCCACGCATTTATAGTCAATTGCTCTTCCACAAAAGTACTGAGAACATACGACAGGAAAAAGACAGTCTTCAATAAATGGCACTGGGAAAACTGGATATCCACATACAAAAGAATGAAATTAGACCTTTATCTCACACAATATACAAAAATGAATTCAAAGTAGAGTAAAGACTTAAACACAAAACCTGAAGCTGTAAAACTACTAGAAGAAAACACAGGAGAAAAGCTTCTTGACATTGGTTTGGGCAATGATTTTTTTGGATATGACCCTAAAACACAGGCAACAAAAGCAAAAATAGACAAATGAGATTGCATCAAACTAAAAAGCTGCTGCAGCCTGGGTGCAGTGACTCGCGCCTGTAATCCCAGCACTTTGGGAGGCCAAGGTGGGGGCATCACTTGAGGTCAGGAGTTTAGGACCAGCCTGGCCAACATAGTGAAACCTCATCTCTACTAGAAATACAAAAAATTAGCCAGGCATGGTGGCATGCACCTGTAGTCCCAGCTACTTGGGAGGCTGAGGCAGGAGAATCGTTTGATACTGGGAAGCAGTGGTTGCAGTGAGCCAAGATCGCACCACTGCACTCCAGCCTGGGCAACAGAGCAAGACTCCATCTCAAAAAAAATAAATAAAAATAAAAAGCTGCTGCACAGCAAAGGAAACAATCAACAGTGAAGACACAACCTACAGAATGAGAGAAAATATTTGCAAACCATACATCTGATAAGGGGTTAACAGCCGAAACATATAAGAACTCAACTCAACAGCAAGGAAACTAATAACCCAATTTAAAAATGGGCAAAGGACCTGAACAGATATTTCTCAAAAAATACGTAAAAATGGCCAACAAGTATATATATATATATATATATATATATACAAAAAAATGCTCAACTTCGCTAATCATTAGGAAAATGCAAATTAAAACCACAATGCAATATCATCTCACACCTGTTAGAATAGCCATTATCAAAAAGAAAACAAATGTTGATGCAGATGTAAAAGAAAGCAAATCTTATATATTGTTGTTGTTGTTGTTTTTTGAGACAGAGTTTCGCTCTTGTTGCCCAGGCTGGAGTGCAATGGCACGATCTCGGCTGACTGCAACCTCCATCTCCCGGGTTCAAGCGATTCTCCTGCCTCAGCCTCCCGAGTAGCTGGGACTGGGACTGCAGGCACGCGCCACCACGCCTGGCTAATTTTGTATTTTTAGTAGAGATAGGGTTTCTCCATGTTGGTCAGGCCGGTCTCAAATTCCCAACCTCTGGTAATCCACCTGCCTCAGCCTCCCAAAGTGCTGGGATTACAGGCATGAGCTACCATGCCCAGCCTATATTGTTGATAAGAATGGAAACTGGCACAATCATTATGGAAAAACAGTATGGAGACTCCTCAAAAAATTAAAAATAGAACTACTATATGACCCAGCAATCACACTTCTGTAGTATTTACCCAAAGCAAATGAAATCAGCATGTTAAAGATATATCTGCACTCTCTTGTTCATTGCAGTGCTATTTACAATAGCCAAAATATGAAATCAACCCGAGTGTCCATCAAGGGATGCATGAATTTTATTTATTTTTTGAGACAGAGTCTTGCTCTGTCATCCAGGCTGGAGTGCAGTGACACAATCTCAGCTCACTGCAACCTCTCCCTCCAGGGTTCAAATGATTCTCATGTCTCAGCCACCTGAATAGCTGGGATTACAGGCACATGC
>NW_026663605.1:1457-2052 GCF_009828535.3 Hylobates moloch | reverse complement strand
AACAGAAAGAAGTATCGCAGAATGCTTTTGTGTAGTTTTAAGATGAAGATATTCCTTTTTCCACTATAGGCCACTCAGTGCTCCGAATGTCTGCTTGCAGTTTCTACAGAAAGAGTGTTTCAGAACTTCTCATTCAACAGTAAGATTCAACTCTGTTTGTTGAATGCACAAAGCAGAAAGAAGTTTTGCAGAATGATTCTGTGTAGTTTTTATAAAGATATTACTTTTTCCACTATAGGCCCCTTAACGCCAGGAATGTCCGCTTGCAGTTTCTACAGAAAGAGTTATTAAGAACTTCTCAATCAACAGTTAGGTTCAACTCTGTTCGTTGAATGCACAGAACAGAAAGAAGTTTGGCAGAATGCTTCTGTGTAGTTTTTATTTGAAGATATTCCTTTTTTCACTGTAGGCCCATTAGCGCTCCGAATGTCCGCTTGCAGTTTCTACAGAAAGAGAGTTTCAGAACTTCTCAATGAACAGTAAGGTTCAACTCTGTTAGTTGAATGCACAGAACAGAAAGTAGTTTGGCAGAATGCTTCTGTGTAGTTTTTATTTGAAGATATTCCTTTTTCCACTATAGGCCCCTTAGCGCTAC
>NW_026663605.1:0-1357 GCF_009828535.3 Hylobates moloch | reverse complement strand
GTAAGGTTCAACTCTGTTAGTTGAATGCACAGAAGAGAAAGTAGTTTGGCAGAATGCTTCTGTGTAGTTTTTATTTGAAGATATTCCTTTTTCCACTATAGGCCCCTTAGCGCTACAAATTTCCGCTTGCAGTTTCTACAGAAAGGGAGTTTCACAACTTCTCAATCAAAAGTAAGTTTCAACTCTGTTAGTTGAATGCACAGATCAGAAAGAAGTTTCGCAGAATGCTTCTGTGTACTTTTTATTTGAAGATGTTCCTTTTTCCACTATAGGCCCCTTAGCGCTCCGAATGTCCGCTTGTAGTACGTACAGAAAGAGACATTCAGAACTTCTCAATGAAAAGTAAGGTTCATCTCTGTTAGATGAATGCACAGAACAGGGAGAATTATGGCAGAATGATTCTGTGTAGTTTTTATTTCAAAATATACCTTTTTCCAATATAGGCCCCGTAGCGCTCCGAATATCCAATTGCAGTTTCTGCAGAAAGAGTGTTTCAAAACTCCTCAATCCAAAGTAAGGTTCACCTCTGCTAGTTGAATGCAGAGATCAGAAAGAAGTTTCACAGAATGGTTCTGTGTAGTTATAATTTGAATATTCTCCTTTTTCCACTATTGGCCCCTTAGCGCTCTGAATGTCCGCTTGCAGTTTCTACAGAAAGAGTGTTTCAGAACTTCCAAATGAACAGTATGGTCCATTTCTGTTATTGGAATGCACAGAACAGAAAGAAGTTTGGCAGAATGATTCTGTGTTGTTTTTATTGAAGATATTCCTTTTTCCACTATAGGCCCCTTAGCACTCCGATTGTCTGCTTGTAGTATCTACAGAAAGGATGTTTCAGAAATTCTCAATTAACAGTAAGTTTTGTCTCTGTTAGCTTAATGAACAGAACAGAAAGAAGTTTGGCAGAATGATTCTGTGTAGTTTTTATTGGAAGATATACCTTTTTCCACTATAGGCTCCTAAGCGCTCCGATTGTCCCATTGCAGTTTCTACAGAAAGAGTGTTTCAAAACTCCTCAATCAAAAGTATGGTTCAACTCTGTGAGTTGAATGCACAGATCACAAAGAAGTTTCGAAGAATGCTTCTGTGTAGTTTTTATTTGAAGATATTCCTTCTTCCACTATGGGCCCCTTAGCGCTCTGAATTTCCGCTTGCAGTTTGTACAGAAAGAGAGTTTCAGAACTTCTCAATGAAAAGTAAGGTTCAACTCTGTTAGTTGAATGCACAGAACAGAAAGAAGTTTGGCAGAATGATTCTGTGTAGTTTTTAATTCAACATATTCCTTTTCGCACCATAGGACCCTCAGCGCTCCACATGTCCACTTGCACTTTCTGCAGAAAGAGTGTTTCAAAACTCC
>NW_026663604.1:0-2053 GCF_009828535.3 Hylobates moloch | reverse complement strand
TACAAACCTTTAGCTAGACACAGAGCACTGATTGGTGCATTTTTACAGAGTGCTGATTGGTGCACTTACAAACCTTTAGCTAGACACAGAGTGCTGATTGGGGTGTTTTACAGAGTGCTGATTGGTGCATTTACAAACCTTTAGCTAGACAGAAAAGTTCTCTAAGTCTCCACTCGACCCAGGAAGTCCAGCTGGTTTCACCTCTCAAAACCATCCCTGCTGGCACATTGACTTCTGCCTACTTAGACTGATTTTGGATTCTGGCCTCCAAAATTATAGGATAATAAATTCGTATTGTTTTGGGCCACTGAGTTTGTGATAATTTGTTACAGCAGCAACAGGAAACTCACAGAGTTGGCCTAAGCTTTGACAATGCCAGTATTAACGTTTTCTCATAAAGTCTCATAACAAAAACTCGGAAGCAAGTTTGAAATTTGTGCCTCACAACTTGTTTCCTTAAATTTGTGCATTGATTTCTGCATTGATTCATTCGGACATTGTAAAGAGTCATTCTCCCCCACACCTTCACCCCTGTTATCCTGATTTCTTCTGCAACATCAGGTTTCTGTCACTTCTTACCTCATAAGACACTGTTCTGCAAAGGGAAAACATAGCTGAATCAAAAAGAAAAATCCATCCGTATGCAAGACTATTTGAGTTCAGTTTTAGAGAAATGTGCCATGTATCAGCCCCATATCTGTTCTGTGAAGGACGTGACACAAAAAGGCGACTTTTCTCTGTGTCTCTTGAATGGCATTCCATGAAAGTACAGAATTTTCTTTGGATTCCAGAGCCATGTACAGTATATATTGACAGATCTCACAATGCTCATTCATTAGCTAAATACAATGAGAGCTGTGAGGGCTTTAAAGCAGAGCTGTAGCCTTCTAGGTCAGTTGCAGGGGCATCTTAAAGGGATCACTTTACTCCACCTTATATCAGAGTAAACATCTCAGAAACAGGATATGGTAGGGGTCAGTCCTTTGCTAAGTTAAATCAGATCCTCTTTGAATCCCTGTAAGTTCCATCATGTCTGTAAATGAATATAGAAAGGCTGTCTTCTCCTGACACCACCTTGGAGAACTGAAGAATAGACTTCTTGACTTCTTGGTCTATCTCTGTGAGTAGAGCTGGGCTGCTCAACTTCTGAGGCTGGACACATGAGTTCCATTTCCCATCAGCTTGAGCTGTGCCAACATTTAATGAAGCTCTGAAGCTACAGTTCCTATAGAAATCAACCCAGTTGGCCAGGTACAGTTGCCCATGCCTGTAATCCCAGCACTTTGGGGGGCCTAGTTGGGTGAATTGCTTGCACCCAAGAGTTCGAACCAAGCTTGGGCAACATAGCGAAACTCCGTCTTTACAAAAAAGTGCAAAAATTAGCAGGGCATGGTGGCACATGCCTGTAGTCCCAGCTACTCGGGAGGCTGAGGCAGGAGAATGCTGTGAACCCGGGAGGCGGAGCTTGCAGTGAGCCAAGATAGCGCCACTGCAGTCCGGCCTGGGTGAAAGAGCGAGACTCTGTCTTAAAAAAAAAAAAAAAAAAAAAAAGGAAATAAAGGGAAGGAAGAAAGAAAGAGAGAGAGAGAGAGAGAAACCAATGAGATGTTGATATTCTTAGATGGTGCCACCTCACTCCAGCCAGGATGACAGAATGAGATCCTGTCAAAAGAAAGAAGGGGAAAGAAGAAAGAAAGAGAGAGATTGAAAGAAAGAAACCAAGGAGATGTTGATATTCTTAGATGAGATAATTAAATAATTTGAAAGTAATTATCTACATCAAATGAAGATTCTGTGTGAATTACACACTGTGGATTTCTTTCCAACCTAACACTGGGTAGCAAACGCTGCAGTTTAATGTCATGTAAGAAAGTTCTTCTTCAGCTTTTTTGAGTTTAAAACAGTAACAATCACAGGGATTTTTTTAAGACATAAAGCCTTTTTGGTTTTCAAGTTAAATAGTTGACTAAATTGCCTTCATACATCAAAAAATCTTTTAAAAAAAAAGACTGACCTTGAAAGATCAATATAATTTTCCCTTCTTGTTATTGTT
>NW_026663603.1:0-2053 GCF_009828535.3 Hylobates moloch | reverse complement strand
ATTGCAAACTTTGGTACATATACAACAAAACAAAACAAAACAAAACATGAAAAGGTATTTAGGAAGAAGGGATAGAGCTGGTGGAGGTTGGCTCACACCTGTAATGCCAGTGACCCGAGAGGCTGAGGCAGGAGAGGATCACTTGAGTCCAGGAGTTTGAGAGTAGCCTGGGCAACATAACAAGCCCTCAGCTCTAAAAACAATAAAAATAAGAATTAGCCTGGCCAAAAGAAAGACATACTGTTTCTTTCTTTTTTTTTTTTTTTGAGACAGAGTCTTGCTCTGTCACCCAGGCTGGAGTGCAGTGGCCCCATCTCAGCTCACTGCAAGCTCTACCTCCCCGGTACATGCCATTCTTCTGCCTCAGCCTCTCCGAGTAGCTGGGACTACAGGCGCCCGCCACCACGCCCGGCTAATTTTTTGTATTTTTAGTAGAGACGGGGTCTCACCGTGGTCTCGATCTCCTGACCTCGTGATCCGCCCGCCTCGGCCTCCCAAAGTGCTGGGATTACAAGCGTGAGCCACTGCGCCCGGCCGACATACTGTTTCTTGTTTTTAAAGAAAAAAAATTAGCTTGGCATGGTGGTGCACACATATAGTCCTAGGTACTGGAGAGGCCGCAGCAGGAAGATCCCTTGAGCCTAGGACTTCAAGGCTGCAGTGAGCTATGGTCACGCCATTGCACTCTAGCCTGGGTGAAAAAGTGAGACCTTGTCTCTAAAAAATAAAAATAGGCGGGGCGCGGTGGCTCACGGGTGAAATGCCAGCACTTTGGGAGGCTGAGGTGGGCAGATCACTTGAGGTCAGGAGTTCGAGACCAGCCTGGCCAACATGGTGAAACCCCATCTCTACTAAAAATACAAAAATCAGCTGGGCATGGTGGCACATGCCTGTAGTCCCAGCTACTAGGGATGCTGAGGCAGGAGAATCGCTTGAACCCGGGAGGTGGAGGTTGCAGTGAGCCGAGATGGTGCCACTGCACTCCAGCTTGGGCAACAGAGCGAGACTCCATCTCAAAAAAAAAAAAAAAAAAAAATTAGCCAGGTGTGGAGGTGCACACCTGTAATTGCAGCTACTCGGGAGGCTGAGGCAGGAAAATCACTTGAACCTGAGAGGCAGAGGTTGCAGTGAGCCAAGATCATGCCACTGAACTCCAGCCTGGGAGACAGAGTGAGCTCTGTCTCAAAATAAATAAATAAATAAACAAATAGATAACTAAATAAATAAAACAACCTAACCATTTTGCCTCACATCTTTTTTTTTTTTTTTGAAATTACTATTTTGAAATAATCATTGATTTACTGACAGTTGCAAAACAACATACTGGAAAGTCCTAGGTATCCTCTCCTTGGCCTCGTGAATGTTAACATATAACCATATAGTACAATATCCAAAGAAGAAATACACATTGGTATGATCTATAGAGTTCAGTAGATCTCACCCATTGTACATGTACTCATATATGGGTAGCTCTATATAAAACTCTATAACAGTTTTATTGAAATATAATTCACAAGGCCAGGCACGGTGGCTCATGCCTGTAATCCCGGCACTTTGGGAGGCCGAGGTGGGTGGATCACAAGGTCAGGAGATCGAGACCATCCTGGCCAACATGGTGAAACTCCGTCCCTACTAAAAATACAAAAATTAGCTGGGCATGGTGGCGTGTGCCTGTAATCCCAGCTACTCGGGAGGCTGAGGCAGGAGAATTGCTTGAACCAGAGAGTTGGAGGTTGCAGTGAGCCAAGATTGCACCACTGCACTCCAGCCTGGTGACAGAGCAAGACCCCGTCTCCAAAAAAAAAGAAAAAGAAAAGAAAAGAAATAGAATTCACATATTTAAAATTTTGCCATTTAAAGTGTACAATTCAGTGGTTTTTAGTCTATTCTCAGAGTTGTAAAGCCATCACCACAAACAATTTTAGAATATTTCATCATCCCGGCCGGGCGCGGTGGCTCACGCTTGTAATCCCAGCACTTTGGGAGGCCGAGGCGGGCGGATCACGAGGTCAGGAGATCGAGACCACGGTGAAACCCCGTCTCTACTAAAAAT
>NW_026663602.1:0-2053 GCF_009828535.3 Hylobates moloch | reverse complement strand
TCCCAGCACTTTGGGAGGTCGAGGAGGGCAGATCACGAGGTCAGGAGATCGAGACCATTCTGGCTAACATGGTGAAACCCCGTCTCTACTAAAAATACAAAAAAAAAAAATAGCCAGGAGTGGTGGCGGGTGCCTGTAGTCCCAGCTACTCGGGAGGCTGAGGCAGAAGAATGGCGTGAACTGGGGAGGTGGAGCTTGCAGTGAGCCGAGATCGCACCCGCGCCACTGCACTCCAGCCTGGGTGACAGAGCGAGACTACGTCTTAAAAAAAAAGGTGTTCACATCCAAGATCTCATTTGATCCTCACAAAAGGCCTATGAGGTAATAAAGTAATTCCTTTCATGTCCATTTTTCAGATGACAAAATGGAGGTTCAGAGAGGTTAAGTAATCACTCAATGTCACACAGCCAGTGACCAGCAGACCTAGAACTCCGATCACAATAAGGTCTTTAGCCCTCTTCGTGGCTGCCCATTTTAGCCAGCTTTTTTTTTTTTAGATAAAGTCTCACTCTGTAGCCCAGGCAGGAGTGCAGTGGCATAACCTCAGCTCACTGCAACCTCCATCTGCCGGGTTCAAGCAATTCTCGTGCCTCAGCCTCCCTAGTAGCTGGGATTACAGGCACACACCATCACGCCCAGCTAATTTTTGTATTTTTAGTAGAGACTGGGTTTCGCTATGTTGGCCAGGCTGGAACTTTTGGCCTCAAGTGATCTGCTTGCCTTGGCCTCCAAAAGTGCTGGGATTACAGGTGTGAGCCACCTCACCCAGCCTTTAGCCAGCTTTTGACACGCAACGAGTGGGGGTAGCAAATTCTTGGGCATGTCCACTTACGAATGTGGAACCCAATGTTTCTATGGGGGTTGGTGATGGGGAGGTGGCTGTTCCTCTAGCAACAGTGATCCAGGCCAGCCCTTGGCAGGACTCCCTCCCCAGAGTTGGCTGCAAAGCCAGCCAGCTGGCAGCCGGCCAGGCTCATAGAGTGAGCCCACTTGGAGCCGAGAGCCACACAGAGGGCACAGCAGGGGCATGAGGTCCAACAAACTCAGGCTGTGTGTGCTTCTGCCCCAGAGAAGACAACGGCGCTGGGAGAGACAGCAGCCACAGCTTCCCGAGAAGCACTGGAATCCTAGGAGCAGCTGCCAGGCAGGGGCAGGCAAGGCAGACAGATGGAAGAGTGCCCAGGCTGCATAAGGGTGGCAGTTTGAGGTTCTGTTGAAGGAGGGAAGTGACAAGCTGGGCTGAGTGACAGGCATGGATGAGAAGGCAGACCAGGCTCTGGAGAAAACAGCACATGAACCCATCTTCAGTGACAGTGAACTGAGCAGAGAAATGTCACTTTCAGGCCTGGAAATGGCCAGGGAGGCATAATAGTGACTCCTGCAGGGGGCTTCTCCTCAACCAGGAGCTGGGCGTCCAGGGCAAGGTGGCCAGACTTGTGCCATCTCAACTACTTGGGAACAAATAGACTTGGCACTCGATGTTTAGCCACCAAAGTCAAGACCAGGAGCCCCAAAGTCCCATCTCCCAAGGAGCTGAGGAGCCCAGATGCTAGAAAGGGGGCCACAGGATGGGCAGGGCCAGCAGCTGCCCGGCAGGACATCTGTCACAGCCCATTGGGCAGCAACCAAGAGGAGTGCGGAGGCTATGCGGCCCCATTTGCCGAAGGGGAGGGCTGCAGACTGCTCATCTGGGAGAGGGACAGATGAACCCAGCGCCAGCCAAGGAGGTCACAGCCCAGTCGGATCACAAAACAAAACAAAGCAAACCCAGCTCTCATTAACTGAAGCTTGGCACATGCTGGGCATTGTGTGATGTGCTGTCTTTGGAAGAGCTGCCTTAATTCATAGGATAGCTAAAGTGTAATTATTATGTGATTACACCTTATTATGTAATTATTAGACAGAACCCACTTGGAGCTGAGAGCCCCACAGAGGGCACAGCAGGGGTGTGAGGTCCAACAAGCTCAGGCTGTGTGTGCTTCTGGCCCAGAGAAGACGACAGCGCTGGGAGAGACAGCAGCCACAGCTTCTCTAGAAGCACTAGAATCCTAGG
>NW_026663601.1:0-2055 GCF_009828535.3 Hylobates moloch | reverse complement strand
GTAGAAGCGATTCCCCTGCCTCAGCCTCCTGTATAGCTAGGACTATAGGCGCGCACCACCACGCCCAGCTAATTTTTGAATTTGTAGAGATGGGTCTCGTTATGTTGCCCAGGCTGATCTCCAACTCCTGGCTTCAGTGATCCTCCTGCCTGGGCATCCCAAAGCACTGGGATTACAGGTATGAGCCACCACAACTGGCTGAGAGTACTAACTTCCATCAGGCTCCCTTGAGAGCAAGAGACTAAGAGTTACCTTTGAAAGAGTTCTCCAAGCCTCCAGACCAGGCATGATCTGGCATTCTGGGAGGTTAGCTGTCCCTCCTTGCAGCCCCACAGTGCCCACCTGATCTTCTCAGAAGATTCTCTCACTTTCTGTTCTGCTCAGTGGTTATTTATGAACAGCCCTCACTGCCTCCAAGGACGGGGTAGCCTGCATTCTTGGGGGCTGCCCTTAGCATACTTACCTACGCCACTCAACTCCTGCTGGACTGCAGATATCTGGAGAGCATGGACCTTACAGAATCTACTTCAACATCCATTCAACATTTTACTGAAGACCTGTGTGCCAGGTAATATGCTGGGTGTTGGGGATACAGAAGAACCTAGCCACTTCCCATCCCCCACAACCTGGTCCAGGCCAACATTGGACCTTGTTGGAGCCACAATTAATCCTCCTGCAACTTCCCTTGCACACCTCCAATCCATCCTCCATGCAACAGAATTTAAAATAGAAATCTGATCATGTCACTCTCCTGCTTTAAGCCTTCCAGAGGCTTCCATTTCTTAGGATGAAGGCCAAAATTCTTACATTCAGGACCTGGCCTGCCTGTCCTGACACAGCTCACCTCACTGATTCCCATTTTGCTTAATTGTTTGCCCTGCAGTCACTATGGCCTTCTTAGAGTTCCTCAAGGTCTTCAGTGGTCCCAGACCGGGAAGCTGTCCATCTCACCACTGACACTGAGATGGGGTGTAAGGTGCAAGATGGGTATTAGGGATCAACTCTTGCAAGAGGAAGTGGGAGAAAGTAGGATTGGGCAGGGAATGAAAAATAGGCCTGACAAAGCCTCAGGTAACCTGCTGGGGAAGCCCTGGAGCTATGGAAACAGCTGGATTCTTATATGCTGAGTACCTGCCTCTCGACTTACGGCGCCACGGCAATCCCAGGCTAGGCGCATCTCCACACTGGCCAGGAGTAATGTCTCTTACCAACCTTCCAGGGCTGGGGTGGGAGCAGCTCATGGGCCACCTCGTTTGGGAAATCTTTGCGCAGACCTCCGAACTCTCAGAAAAAACTCCATCCTTTTTATCCCCAGGGGTTATCGCAGTTTGTAATCACGTGTGATGACCTCCACCTTCCCTAAGAAACTGTATGTTCTACACAGGTAGGAACAGTCAGCTTGACTCTTTGTAGTCCCAGAACTCAGCCTTATGCCTGGCACAGGGTAAGTGCCCAAGAAGAATTTGTTAAATTATGGAATAAAGACGGGTATTATGTCTTGCAAACATATGAGTCTCCAGCTATGTGGGTTGACAGAAGCTTGCTGTGTATTTGAAGCTCTCATTTAGCTTATAGGGAGGGCTTTAATGATCATTTCAATCAGGTTTTAGCTTTAATATTTAGGAGCCAGCTCCTATCCATCCCCACCTGGTCTAGAGGGCAAAATAAAAGCAAATCATTAGGCCGGGTGAGGTGACTCACCCCTGTAATCCCAGCATTTTGGGAGGCTGAGATGGGTGGATCACTTGAGGTCATGAGTTCGAGACCAGGCTGGCCAATATCGGGAAACCCTGTCTCTCCTAAAAATACGCCCCCCTCTCCCCTCAAAAAAAATTAGCCAGGCATGTTGATGCATGCCTGTAGTCTCAGCTACTCAGGACGCTGAGGCAGAAGAATCCCTTGAACCCGGGAGGCAGAGGTTGCAATGAGATGAGATCGAGCCACTGCATTCCAGCCTTGGTGACAGAAACAAGACTCTGTCTCAACAAATAAAAATAAAAATAAAATTTGGATTTTTCCCAAAGAGCCACACCCTGCACCTGGTCCTGCACCTGG
>NW_026663600.1:0-2055 GCF_009828535.3 Hylobates moloch | reverse complement strand
GTAGAAGCGATTCCCCTGCCTCAGCCTCCTGTATAGCTAGGACTATAGGCGCGCACCACCACGCCCAGCTAATTTTTGAATTTGTAGAGATGGGTCTCGTTATGTTGCCCAGGCTGATCTCCAACTCCTGGCTTCAGTGATCCTCCTGCCTGGGCATCCCAAAGCACTGGGATTACAGGTATGAGCCACCACAACTGGCTGAGAGTACTAACTTCCATCAGGCTCCCTTGAGAGCAAGAGACTAAGAGTTACCTTTGAAAGAGTTCTCCAAGCCTCCAGACCAGGCATGATCTGGCATTCTGGGAGGTTAGCTGTCCCTCCTTGCAGCCCCACAGTGCCCACCTGATCTTCTCAGAAGATTCTCTCACTTTCTGTTCTGCTCAGTGGTTATTTATGAACAGCCCTCACTGCCTCCAAGGACGGGGTAGCCTGCATTCTTGGGGGCTGCCCTTAGCATACTTACCTACGCCACTCAACTCCTGCTGGACTGCAGATATCTGGAGAGCATGGACCTTACAGAATCTACTTCAACATCCATTCAACATTTTACTGAAGACCTGTGTGCCAGGTAATATGCTGGGTGTTGGGGATACAGAAGAACCTAGCCACTTCCCATCCCCCACAACCTGGTCCAGGCCAACATTGGACCTTGTTGGAGCCACAATTAATCCTCCTGCAACTTCCCTTGCACACCTCCAATCCATCCTCCATGCAACAGAATTTAAAATAGAAATCTGATCATGTCACTCTCCTGCTTTAAGCCTTCCAGAGGCTTCCATTTCTTAGGATGAAGGCCAAAATTCTTACATTCAGGACCTGGCCTGCCTGTCCTGACACAGCTCACCTCACTGATTCCCATTTTGCTTAATTGTTTGCCCTGCAGTCACTATGGCCTTCTTAGAGTTCCTCAAGGTCTTCAGTGGTCCCAGACCGGGAAGCTGTCCATCTCACCACTGACACTGAGATGGGGTGTAAGGTGCAAGATGGGTATTAGGGATCAACTCTTGCAAGAGGAAGTGGGAGAAAGTAGGATTGGGCAGGGAATGAAAAATAGGCCTGACAAAGCCTCAGGTAACCTGCTGGGGAAGCCCTGGAGCTATGGAAACAGCTGGATTCTTATATGCTGAGTACCTGCCTCTCGACTTACGGCGCCACGGCAATCCCAGGCTAGGCGCATCTCCACACTGGCCAGGAGTAATGTCTCTTACCAACCTTCCAGGGCTGGGGTGGGAGCAGCTCATGGGCCACCTCGTTTGGGAAATCTTTGCGCAGACCTCCGAACTCTCAGAAAAAACTCCATCCTTTTTATCCCCAGGGGTTATCGCAGTTTGTAATCACGTGTGATGACCTCCACCTTCCCTAAGAAACTGTATGTTCTACACAGGTAGGAACAGTCAGCTTGACTCTTTGTAGTCCCAGAACTCAGCCTTATGCCTGGCACAGGGTAAGTGCCCAAGAAGAATTTGTTAAATTGTGGAATAAAGACGGGTATTATGTCTTGCAAACATATGAGTCTCCAGCTATGTGGGTTGACAGAAGCTTGCTGTGTATTTGAAGCTCTCATTTAGCTTATAGGGAGGGCTTTAATGATCATTTCAATCAGGTTTTAGCTTTAATATTTAGGAGCCAGCTCCTATCCATCCCCACCTGGTCTAGAGGGCAAAATAAAAGCAAATCATTAGGCCGGGTGAGGTGACTCACCCCTGTAATCCCAGCATTTTGGGAGGCTGAGATGGGTGGATCACTTGAGGTCATGAGTTCGAGACCAGGCTGGCCAATATCGGGAAACCCTGTCTCTACTAAAAATACGCCCCCCTCTCCCCTCAAAAAAAATTAGCCAGGCATGTTGATGCATGCCTGTAGTCTCAGCTACTCAGGACGCTGAGGCAGAAGAATCCCTTGAACCCGGGAGGCAGAGGTTGCAATGAGATGAGATCGAGCCACTGCATTCCAGCCTTGGTGACAGAAACAAGACTCTGTCTCAACAAATAAAAATAAAAATAAAATTTGGATTTTTCCCAAAGAGCCACACCCTGCACCTGGTCCTGCACCTGG
>NW_026663599.1:0-2055 GCF_009828535.3 Hylobates moloch | reverse complement strand
CTATTTTTTTTGAGATGGAGTCTCGCTCTGAAGACCAGGCTGGAGTGCAGTGGTGCCATCTCGGCTCACTGGAAATTCTGTCTCCAGGGTTCAGGTGATTCTCCTGCCTGAGCCTCTGGCGGAGCCGGGCTTACAGACATGCTCCACTGCGCCCAGCTAACTTTTGTATTTTTAGTAGAGACAGGGTTTCCTTACGTTGCACAGGTTCTTCCCGAACTCCTGACCTCAGGTGACCCACCTGCCTCGAGCATTGAAATTGCCGGGATTACAGGCGAGAGCCACCGTGCCCGACCCAGCATTGTATTTTTAATAACAGAGAGGTAACAATACTGCCTCTTTAGTAACAGAGTTCTTATATAAAGGTCATCTGAAACGTAGTTCAGGCCCCAGCACCCGACTGATAGACTGTCAGACACAGAAACAAACTGAGTCAAAGCTATGTTGAATTAAATGTTTTGAGTATACGTCCTTAAACCAGCAGCTCATACTTTTTAGATGCTTTTGTAAAGGTCTGCTTTTAATCAATACATAACACATTTGTAACACCCATCACTTGGTGTGAAAAATGCTGAGGCACTCATGCGGGTTCTAATACCAGCTCTTACAGCCTTGGCGAGATTCTGAGTGCGTCCTTTCACTTCTAAACCTGTCTTTGGTTCTTATGAAAATAGTGAGTTTAAGTCAGAGATTTTAAAACCATTTTCTATTCTGGTTCTTTCATACTCTGATTCTGCTGCATAGAATGCATGGGATACAGAGATCACCTGCTTCGCATGATTTGTTAATCACAAATCCTGAAACCCTGGCCTGAGTCATCTGAAAATCTCTGAATTGAGATTTCATTGTCAGTAAGAAAGTGAGCGGGCACTCTCCTTCATCCTAGTTTTTCCGTGTGGAGAGCGGAATACGTAGTGTAAGATCTTGTGAAATTGTGAATTGTCCCTCTTCTTGGTTTGTTTGTTTGTTTGTTTGAGACACAGTCTCAGTCTGTCACCCAGGCTGGAGTGCAGTGGTGCAATTCCAGCTCACTGCAATCTCTGGCTCCCAGGCTAAAGCAGTCCTCCCACCTCAGCCTCCTGAGTGGCTGGAACTACATGCACAAGCCACCGTGCCTGACTATAGTTTTTTTTTTTTTCATTTTTGTAGAGATGAGGTCTCACTATGTTGCCCAGGCTGGGATTCTCTGGCTTTTAATGAACAATTGCTTCTTAAATCTTTCCCCACGGAAACATTGAGTGACTGAAATATCAAATGGCGAGAGACCGTTTAGTTCCCATCACCTGTGGCATGTAGGTCAGTGATGCTCAGCATGGGTGTGAGTAAGATGCCTGTGCTGTGCATGCTGCCTGCCCCACCGTCAGTCTTCATGAGCCACTATTTCTAATAAGACTGTAGACACACATATGATAGAATGATCTCTAATCATATCAAATGTTACATGTAAGTTTCAGCTTTAGAGACATGAATTGATAAGATTTAAAGTTGAAAGACCATGACTCTAGTACTTCCTGAGTAATCAACTGAAGTATGTTTTACACATGTGTTTTCCAAATTGCTGACTGTTAATTGTAAGTGCTTCTGAATTGAAAGGAGGCAGTTGATGTTCAGGGAGGAAATTACTTTTAAAGTCTGCAGGTCTACGCTGACAGTTTACGCAGAGGTTGAATTGCGTGTAAGACACAGGATCACCCATAGGGTTCCGTTTTTAGTCCATTTAATAAAACCCAAACTGTAGTGTGCTTTGTATGCCTTTAGGGTCATCTGAATAATCTGTTGCTAAGTCATGTTCCCAATTGTTACGTTTCTGTTACAGGTGAAAAGCAATCACAGTGTTAAAAGAAGACACGCTGAAATGATGCAGGCTGCTCCTATGTTGGAAATTTGTTCATTAAAATTCTCCCAATAAAGCTTTACAGCCTTCTGCAAAGAAGTCTTGCGCATCTTATGTGAATTTTATTTCTAGCTTTTTGATGCCAGGAAATATGTATCATTCTCTGAAATCGTATATTGTAACTCTTTGAGCTGGTATGTAGAGACATCATTCTTTTTTTTTTT
>NW_026663598.1:0-2055 GCF_009828535.3 Hylobates moloch | reverse complement strand
TTTTGAGACGGAATCTCACTCTGTCACCCAGGCTGGAGTGCAGTGGCGCGATCTCGGCTCACTGCAAGCTTCGCCTCCCGGGTTCACGCCATTCTCCTGCCTCAGCCTCTCCGAGTAGCTGGGACTACAGGCACCTGCCACCACGCCCGGCTAATTTTTTGTATTTTTAGTAGAGACGGGGTTTCACTGTGGTCTCGATCTCCTGACCTCGTGATCCGCCCGCCTCAGCCTCCCAAAGTGCTGGGATTACAGGTGTGAGCCACTGCGCCCGGCATGCCCGGATAATTTTTATGTTTTTAGTAGAGACGGGGTTTCATCATGTTGGCCAGGCTGGTCTCAAACTCCTGACCTCAGGTGATCCACCCGCCTCCGCCTCCTAAAGTGCTGGGATTACAGGTGTGAGCCACTGCACCCAGCCCAAAAATATTTTTTTTAATTGAAGCTAACACAGGTAAGGGATTGGTGAGACAAGTTCCTGATGACATTCTTTGAACATCTATTCAGGCTTTCCTGAAGCCAGCTATACACAGGAATTTTCATTTATATCAGTCAATAAATTTATTTCTGGCTGGGTACTATGGCTCACGCCTGTAATCCCAGCACTTTGGGAGGCCGAGGCCGGTGGATCATTTGAGGTCAGGAGTTCAAAACCAGCCTGGCCAACATGGTGAAACCCCACCTGTACTAAAAATACAAAAAAAAAATTATCTGGGCGTGGTGGCTCACTCCTACAATCCCAGCTACTTGGGAGGCTGAGGCAGGAGAATCACTTGAACCCAGGAGGTGGAGGCTGCAGTGAGCCGAGATCGAGCTACTGCACTCCAGCCTGGGTGACAGACTGAGACTCTGTCTCAAAAAAAGAAAAAGAAAAAGAAAAAAGAATAGAGGGGAGTTTCGCTTCAGTAAGAGAAGACTAGCGACGCTGGGCACAGTGGCTCACGCCTATAATCCCAGCAATTTGGAAGGCCGAGGTAGGCGGATCACCTGAGGTCAGGAGTTTAAGACCAGCCTGGCCAACATACAGAAACCCTTTCTCTATTAAAAATACAAAAATTAGCTGGGCGTGGTGGTGCACTCCGGTAATCCCAGCTACTCAGGAGACTGAGACAGGAGAATTGCTTGAACCCAGGAAGCAGAGGTTGCAGTGAGCTGAGATCGTGCCACTGCACTCCAGCTTGGGGGAGAGAGCAAGACTCTGTCTCAAAAAAAAAGAAGACTAGCAGCACAGATTTCATGAGCAACCTATATATAGCTACTTCAGAATCACAGAATGCAGTCATCTTTCTAAAACACAGCCTTAATGTTACTTTCCTGCTTTGTAAACTGGAAGAGCTTCTTGGCACCCTCCTGTTAAATCCAAACTCTTCCTTATAACCTCTATTCAGAGTTATGTCCTTTCCAACAGAATTGCCTAATTTTAAGAGCTGGGAGATATTTCTGTTTACTATTTTACATTTCTTTTTTTCTTTTTTTGAGATGGAGTCTCGCTCTGTCGCCCAGACTGGAGTGCAGTGGCACGGTCTCGGCTCACTTCAAGCTCTGCCTCCCGGGTTCACGTCATTCTCCTGCCTCAGCCTCCCAAGTAGCTGGGACTACAGGCGCCTGCCACCGCGCCTGGCTAATTTTTTGTATTTTTAGTAGAGACGGGGTTTCATCGTGTTAACCAGGATGGTCTCAATCTCCTGACCTCGTGATCCACCCGCCTTGGCCTCCCAAAGTGCTGGGATTACAGGCGTGAGCTACTGTGCCCGGCCTTTGTTTTTTTTTAAGATGGAGTCTTTGGCCGGGCGCGGTGGCTCACGCTTGTAATCCCAGCACTTTGGGAGGCCGAGGTGGGCGGATCACGAGGTCAGGAGATCGAGACCACGGTGAAACCCCATCTCTACTAAAAATACAAAAAATTAGCCGGGTGTGGTGGCGGGCGCCTGTAGTCCCAGCTACTCGGAGAGGCTGAGGCAGGAGAATGGCGTGAACCCGGGAGGCAGAGCTTGCAGTGAGCCGAGATCGCGCCACTGCACTCCAGCCTGGGCAACAGAGCGAGACTCAGTCTCAAAA
>NW_026663597.1:0-2055 GCF_009828535.3 Hylobates moloch | reverse complement strand
TTGAGACGGAGTCTCGCTCTGTCACCCAGGCTGGAGTGCAGTGGCGCAATCTCGGCTCACTGCAAGCTCCGCCTCCCGGGTTCACGCCATTCTCCTGCCTCAGCCTCTCCGAGTAGCTGGGACTACAGGCGCCCGCCACCACGCCCGGCTAATTTTTTGTATTTTTAGTAGAGACGGGGTTTCACCGTGGTCTCGATTTCCTGACCTCGTGATCCGCCCGCCTCGGCCTCCCAAAGTGCTGGGATTACAAGCGTGAGCCACCGCGCCCGGCCCAGGGAAGGGTTTTAAGATGTGTTGTCATCAAAGACACTTGTTTCTCACTGATAAGAAGTATTGGAAAGGGTCCACACCATCATTGCTTGAGTCAGTTATTAAATGCCACTTTCGACTTTTCACCAGGGTGTGTTCCCGGAATATCATCTGAAGCTGCTGGGAGCTTGAAGCTGAGGGCAGTGGTCGGCGCTGGTGGTAGGAATTGTGGAGCTTGGGCAGCCTGAAGGCTTTGTGTCTTGGCTTTAGTCAGAGGGTCAGCCTTTCCCAGAGATCTCACTGTACTTCAGCCCATGCTCTGGTGTAAGGCAGAGGACAGGAGGGATAAGTGGGCTTTAAAGCCAGGGTTTAGGCCGGGCACGGTGGCTCAAGCCTGTAATCCCAGCACTTTGGGAGGCTGAGGCGGGCCGATCACGAGGTCAGGAGATCGAGACCATCCTAGCTAACATGGTGAAACCCCCACCAGGCGTGGTGGCGGGCGCCTGTAGTCTCAGCTACTCAGGAGGCTGAGGCAGGAGAATGGTGTGAACCCGGGAGGCGGAGCTTGCAGTGAGCCAAGATCGCGCCACTGCACTCCAGCCTGGGGGACACAGCAAGACTCCGTCTCAAAAATAAAAATAAAAATAAAGCCAGGGTTTGGAACTCAGCTTTTACACTTCCTTGCTTTGTGAGTGAAGTCACTTCTCCATGCTTTGGGCTCCTTATCTCTAAGTGTGGGCTTGTCAGAAAAATTTAAAAGCCCACTAAAGCACTTGGTACAGAGTAGGCATTCACAGTCTGTGGTGTGGCTGTGCGGGGAAGATTATGGCTCTGAATCCACGCTGTGACCTTCCTAAGTGGTTGTGGAGGGGCTGATGCACCCTGCCTAGTGGTGCAGGGCCACCATGTAGGGAGGGCCCAACATCTGATAGGATAGAGCCAAGGCACGCTTCTTTCTCAGATCCAAGCGACAGCCAAATCTAATATGAACATTTCCGAGTTCTCCCCCACACCTTGTTTTCAGAGGTGGTCTCACTCTCTCTCCCAGGCTGGAGTGCAGTGATGCAATCTCGGCTCACTGCAACCTCGACCTCCCTGGACTCAAGCTGTCCACCCACCTCAGGCTCTCAAGTATCTGGGACTGCAGGTGTGCACCACCATGCCCAGCTAACTTTTGTGTATTTTTTTTGTAGAGACGCGGTTTTGCTATGTCGCCCAGGCTGTTCTCGAACTCCTAAACTCAAATGATCTTCCCACCTAGGCCTCCCAAAGTGCTGGATTACAAGTGTGCATCACTGCACCCAGCCCGAGTTCTCCCTTGAAAAAAGGTGGGGGCGGGGGGGGGTGCGGTTTGGAGATAGAATCTCGCTCTGTCACCCAGGCTGGAGTGCAGTAACGGCCCATTGCAGCCTCGACCTCTTGGATTCAAGCAATCCTCCCACCTCAGTCTCCCAAGCCGCTGGGACCACAGAAACACACCACCACACCGGCTAATTTTTTAAGTTATTTGTAGAGATGAGATCTCACTATGTTACCCAGGCTGATCTCAAACTCCTGAAGTGATTTTCCTGCCTCAGCCTCCCAAAGAAATAAAATATTCTTGGTTAGCTTTAATTATTTCCGCTTTCCAGGCTAGCCCAGGAGTTGCCCTCCAGCACATCCTTTGAAAAGTATTTTTCGGCCGAGTGTGGTGGCTCACGCCTGTAATCCAAGCACTTTGGGAGGCCGAAGTGGGAGGATCACCTGAGGTCAGGAGTTGGAGGCCAGCCTGACCAACGTGACGAAACCCTGTCTCTACTAAAAATA
>NW_026663596.1:0-2055 GCF_009828535.3 Hylobates moloch | reverse complement strand
AAAGTAAATTAGAAACAATAAAACTATCCCGACAGGCCGGGCGCGGTGGCTCACGCCTGTAATCCCAGCACTTTGGAAGGCCGAGGCGGGCGGATCACGAGGTCAGGAGATCGAGACCATCCTGGCTAACACAGTGAAACCCTGTCTCTACTAAAAATACAAAAAAATTAGCCGGGCGCGATGGCGGGCGCCTGTAGTCCCAGCCATTCGGGAGGCTGAGGCAGGAGAATGATGTGAACCCGGGAGGCGGAGCTTGCAGTGAGCAGACATCGAGCCACTGCACTCCAGCCTGGGCGACAGAGCCAGACTCCAACTCCAAAAAAAAAAAAAAAAACAAAAACAAAAACTACCCCGACAAAAAGCCTAATATTAATTATATTACTGCTTCATATTTTCTCCACCTGCTATTGAGGAAATAGCTTATTTTTTTCTAACCTTGTTAAAGCATGAATTTATCATGCTTTTTTCTTCTTTTTCTTTTTTCCCAGACAGAGTCTCGCTTTATCACCCATTCTGGAGGGTAGTGGCGCAGTCACCCAGACTGGAGTGTAGTGGTGCAATCTCAGCTCACTGCAACCTCCGCCTCCTGGGTTAAAGCGATCCTCCTAACCTCAGCCTCCCAAGTAGCTGGGATTACAGGCACGCACCACGACGCCCGGCTAATTTTTGTGTTTTTAGTAGAGACGGGAGTTTCACCATGTTGGCCAAATTGGTCTTGAACTCCTGACCTCAGGTGACCCGCCCGCCTCGGCCTGCCAAAGTGCTGGGATTACCCGTGAGCCGCCGGGTGGTGAGCCACCGCGCCCCGCCTAATTTTTTTTCATAAGAAACACTGGACTTTTTCTGGTGTCCAAAAACAAAACTGTCTTGTCATCGTTGAAGCAAGGTAAGATTAGTCAACAGGATAATCACTTTCGAGAGAGAAACTTTACAGTGACAGAAAAGTGAAAAGGAGTCCCCCTCATCAGGATGACACAACCTTAAAGTACAACCCGACAAACCTCCACCCACTTGAAACCCACTAACTGGAAACTCCAGACAAAAACTTATTTTCAAAACTGTTACAATTCAAAGACTCCAATCACAGTGCAGTGGAAAATTCACGGGGACTGTGTAATTTTCACGCCCTTCTGCAATGAGTGCCAAATCTGGTCAGGGCCTCATCTTTGACTCCCCTCATCACTTTCCCTTTCAAATACGACTTGAGACGCATCACAACACACCAAGCCTCTCCAACTACAATGCTGCTACCCTTTTATTCACAAACGCCTCTGTCCTCATAAAGGACATAAATTACTTTTCAAAAAAGGCATGGCCCCGGGATACAAGCCCTTTCCAGGGCTAAGGGAGTTCCCACTCTTCTTGGTGCCGCCCAAGTTCACTTTATTACTTCATGTCCCATCCAGAAGCGCAGAGCTGCAATCTGACTCAGGGGGCCCAGCCCAGGGCTGGGGTATAACGGTTTTGAGGAACTGGTATCACAAGCTTCTTGGGAGTGGCCAGATAAACTCACCAAGTTTTTGTCTTCCTTTTTTTTAAGTCTGGGTGGAACTTACTTTCACTAGGACGTGGGACGCCTTCCCTCCCTAATGGGTGCCAGAGGACAAGCTTTCCTTTATTTTAAACGAAGTCACTCAACCTACACCAAACTGAGAACACACAACCCTCCCTCTTTCTGGTCGCCGAAGACGTGGCCACTGCGCAGCGGGCCGCAGGTTTGGACCCCTCATGGCTCAGAGCCCCTCATCCGTTTCCCCTCTCCAGTCCAACGCCCCCTTCGCCTGCGCCCGCCCTGGTCCTCCCGGCCGACACTCGCCCGGCTCCCGGGACAAAGCGGGGCTGAAGGAAGGTTTCTTCTGGGGTCCCCGACCACAGCGGGCGCGGGAAAGCGGCCCTGGGCTCGGCGCGCACTCACCCGACAGCTCGTCCGGCTCCAGCCCGGTCTCGGTGTCCAGTCCGCAGATGACAAAGTAGTCGGCGAAGCGAGTGGGCGCCGAGCCCCCTCCGCCGCCGCCGCTCATGGCGCCGGGGCCGAGACGGGCCGGGCCGTGCGGA
>NW_026663595.1:0-2056 GCF_009828535.3 Hylobates moloch | reverse complement strand
GGACAAACTAGCAAATGATTTAGGGGAAAAAATGATACCTATACAGAGAGCAAACACAATAAAGCAAATATAGCAAAACATTTTCAATTGGTGAATCTGAGTAAAGGGTATACAAGATTCTTGCAACTCCTCTATTAGTTTGAGATCATTTTAGATAAAACTTTGTGGGCTGGGCATGGTGACTCACACCTATAATCACGGCACTTTGAGAGGCTACAGCAGGAGGCCTGCTTGAGCCCAGGAGTTCCAGACCAGGCCTGGCAACAGGGCGAGACCCTGTCTCTCTAAAAAATTAAAAATTTATCTGCGTGGGCCGGGCGCGGTGGCTCACGCTTGTAATCCCAGCACTTTGGGAGGCCGAGGGGGGCGGATCATGAGGTCAGGAGATCGAGACCATGGTGAAACCCCATCTCTACTAAAAATACAAAAAAAAAAATTAGCCGGGCGTGGTGGTGGGCGCCTGTAGTCCCAGCTACTCGGAGAGGCTGAGGCAGGAGAATGGCCTGAACCCGGGAGGCGGAGCTTGCAGTGAGCCGAGATTGCGCCACTGCACTCCAGCCTGGGCGACAGAGTGTGGACTGGAGTATATCTGTATTCCCAGCCACTTGGGAGGCTGAAGTGGGAGGATCACTTGTGCCAAGAAGGTTGACACCACAGTGAACCATGACTGTGCCACTGCACTACAGCCTGGGCAACAGAGCAAGATCCTGTCTCAAAAAAAAATGTAAACCTCCCACATTCCCTGTTACATGTAAGATAAAAGTTTGAACTCCTTGGTTAGGCTCTCTGTGATCTAACTCTTGCCCCCTCTACCATTATCGGTCATCAACTGAGAGGAGAACCACAACCAACATCCTCCTCTCCACACACAAAAATTACAAATTTCTGAACACACCAAACTGGTTTGTTCCATGTCAAACATGTTCTCTCTACTTCCTGCACCTTGTCTGTCTGACAAGCACCTTCTTATTTGATGCTATTCAAGCCTCACCTCCTCTTACTCTGCACTCCTTTCTACTTTCCTCTTCCAGATGAACATAACCACTCCAGGCCGCGCACGGTGGCTCACGCCACCCAGCACTTTGGGAGGCTGAGGTAGGCGGATCACGAAGTCAAGAGATCGGGACCATCCCAGCCAACATGGTGAAACCCCGTCTCTACTGAAAATACAAAAATTAGCTGGGCATGGTGGCGAGCGCCTGTAATCCCAGCTACTCGGGAGGCTGAGGCAGGAGAACTGCTTGAACCCAGGAGGTGGAAGTTGCAGTGAGCCAAGATTGTGCCACTGCACTCCAGCCTGGCAACAGAGTAAAACTCCGTCTCAAAAAAAAAAAAAAAAAATCTCAAATACTCGGCCAGGTACATTGGCTCATGCCTGTAATCCCAGCACTTTGGGAGGCTGAGGCAGTGGATTACGTGAGGTCAGTAGTTCAAGACCAGTCTGACCAATATGGTGAAACCCTGTCTCTACTAAAAATGCAAAAAAATTAGCCGGGCATGGTGGCATGCGCCTGTAGTCCCAGCAACTCAGGAGGCTGAGACAGGAGAATTGCTTGAGCCCGGGAGGCGGAGGTTGCAGTGAGCCGAGATCACACCACTGCACTCCAGCCTAGGCAACAAAGCAGGACTCCACCTCAAAAAAAAAAAAAAAAATCTCACTACTCCCAAATTATGTATTTTAAAAAATTTTTTTATGTTTATTTTTTTAATTTTTTTTTGAGACAGAGTCTTGCTCTGTCGCCCAGGCTGGAGTGCAGTGGTGCAATCTCGGCTCACTGCAAGCTCCACCTCCCGGGTTCACGCCATTCTCCTGCCTTAGACTCCCAACTAGCTGGGACTACAGGCGCCTGCCACCATGCCTGGCTAATTTTTTTATATTTTTAGTAGAGACAGGGTTTCACCATGTTAGCCAGGATGGTCTTGATCTCCTGACCTTGTGATCTGCCTGCCTCAGCCTCCCAAAGTGCTGGGATTACAGGCGTGAGTCACCACGCCCAGCCTAAAACTGTTTTTTCTTTCCATGTCCCTAATACAGCTTTTCATCAACTTTCCCAAA
>NW_026663594.1:0-2056 GCF_009828535.3 Hylobates moloch | reverse complement strand
ATGTCTTAACATACACAGCATGGTATAATAATCGGATTAGGGCTATGACAAAAAACAGATACATGTTAGCAAGGATATGGAGAAATTGGAACCTTCATACACTGATGGTGGGAATGTAAAATGGTACAGCTGCTGTAGAAAACAGCCTGGAAGCTCCTCAGGTTGTTAAATGTAGTTATCATAGGGTCCAGCAATTCCACTTTATAATAGCCAAAAGTAGACACTGATGAATAGATAAAATGCAGTCTGTCCATACAAGTGAATGTTACTCAACCATAAAAAGAAATGAAGTACTGCTACATGCTACAACGTAGATTAACTTAGAAAGCATCGTGCTAAGTGAGAGAAGCCAGACCCAAGAGGCCACATGTCGTATGACTCCATTTATGTGAACTGTCTAGGACAGGCAAATTCATGGACACAGAAAGTACATTTGTGGTTGCCAGAGGTTGGAGGGGTTGGAAACTGAGTAGTAATGAGCACAAGGTTTCTTTCGGGGTTAGGGGAAATGCCCTAATATTGATGGTGGTGATGGTTGTACAACTCTGAAAATACTAAAAGCCATGCTTTATTTGAGCGAATATATGGTATTTGAATTATATTTCTATAAAGATGTTACAAAAACAGTCTAGTTCCAGGATTAATGTATGAGAAATAATAAGTAATTTAAAATGGTCCAAAATTATTGTCTGGTTAAAGCATATCTAGAAAATGAATGAGTATCTTCAGGTCCCCTGTTTTCCATTGTGTGTGTTCTCGAGCTTTCCCATTCCCTGGATAAACAGGAGTCGTGTCCAGGGAAGGCAGGCCAGGGTGAGGGGTATAGTGCATCCCTGGTCCCCTGAGTGGTAATAAGGTCAGCCCCCGGGGCCCCATTCCTGCCAAGTGTGAGGTATGTCTGCTGCGTTCCGAGGACCTGCTCTGCCTCAGGAATTGCTGCTCGTGGAAGGCTCATGGAACATGCTTCTCTATTACAGATTGAAGAGGGCAGTAAAGCCGCGGCAGTCGACAAGTTACTGGCTGGAGATGAGATCGTCGGCATCAATGACATTGGTCTCTCAGGGTTTAGACAGGAAGCGATTTGCCTGGTGAAGGGGTCCCATAAGACCCTGAAGCTGGTCGTCAAAAGGTAAGATCTGAGCTTCCTCCCACATTTACCATGACACACAGGAGTGAGTGGAACATCAAAGTGGGAAGCCAGTTGTCCCGCCCACATCACTGCAGAGATCTCGACTGGGACGTGCACTTAGAGTTATATGTCTCGGTCAAGCATGGGCCCGGCATCAAGAGTCTGAACGATTCCTAATTTTGTTACGACTGATTTTTATAAATTTTAATGTATTAAGTGGATATGAATACTCGTATCTTTCCTTTGGCAATATGTAGATTACTTTCTTGGCAGGCAGAAAACTGTGCTTATGCTCCCAGTGAGGTGACATGTTGTTGCCTGTCTTGTACACAAGGTGGCAGGCCACTGCGCTTTCTGTTTTCATGCTAGAAGGAGAGTGACTGTCACGAAGATGCCAGCCACCAAGGGTTTAGAGCACTGTGCTGAGGTCTGGAGGGAGCTGTCTGTCTATTCCTGTACATTACGTGTCAGTTGGAGCTTGGATGGTTTTAAGAGGTTAGAAAGCGAACTTGGGGACATGATGCTTTTATATACAGGAACTAAAGCAATACTCCCAGGTACCACAAGAGTGTTGGTGATATGTTGCTTTCAAAGAGAAATAACTCTCCACCTTGGTTTTAAAGTTGGCTTATTAACAGGAAAGTGCCTACACATCCCTTTTGACAGAGTTAGCATGTTCTTTTGAAGGCTGGCTGTAAATTGTAATTAATGGACGCACATTTATTTCCATTTTTAGTACAGACATGAAGATATATATCTTCCTTGTTTTGAAAAAAAAAAAATTTTTTTTTCGAGTCTGGTCAAGTGAAGTAGTGTGCGTGGAGAGGAACCAAGAAATCTGTAACTGGTTGTGACTAATTATTTGTAAACACTGCTGCACTCAAACCAGCCAAGACAAATTCCTAAAGGCTTTTTTGAAGTGGGGGT
>NW_026663593.1:0-2056 GCF_009828535.3 Hylobates moloch | reverse complement strand
ACTCTTCACTCCCCTCCACTCCACTGCATTCCATTAAATTTCATTCCATTCCACCCCACTCTACTCCACTCCATTCCTTTCTACCTCATTCCACTACACTGCACTCCACTCCGCTCCATTCCATTCAATTCCATTCCATTCCGTTTCGTTCCATTCCACTGCATTGCATTCCATTCCATTCCCTACCATTCCATTCCATTCCACTCCACCCCCATCCACTCCAGTGAACGCCACTCCAATGCACTCCTCTCTAATCCATTCCATTCCTTCCTTTTGAACTCCACTCCACTCCCCTCCTTTCAATTATATTGCATTCCACTCTACTCCACTCCAATCCATTCCTATCTACTCCATTCCACAACACTGCCCTCCACTCCATTCCATTCCATTCCATTCCATTCCATGCCATTCCCCTCCATTCCACTCCACTCCTTTCTGTTCTTCTCCATTCCACTACACTGCACTCCAGTTCATTCCACTCCAATCCACTGCATTCCATTCTATTCCATTCCATTCCTAAACACTCGGTTCCACTCTACTCCACTCCACACCATTCATTCCCATTCCACTCCACTCCAATCCAGTATATTCCAATCCATTACTCTGCACTCCACTCCACTCCTCTACACTTCACTTCTTTCCTTTCTTCTCCATTCCACTCCTCTGCACTCCACCACACCAATCCATTCTATTCCATTCCACTCCATTGCATTCCATTCCATTCCAATCCATTCTGTTCCTTTGCATTGCATTACATTACATTCTATTCTCTTCCATTCCATTCCATTCCATTCCACTCCACTCCAATCCAGTCCCCTGCATTCCATTCCATTTCATTTCATTCCATTTCATTCCAATCCTTTCGAATCCACTCTACTCCACCCCACTCCACTCAACTCCTTTCCATTACTTTCATTCCACTACACTCTCACCACTCCATCCCATTCGATTCCATTCCATGCCTTTCCATTCCATTCCACTCCTCTCCAATCCTCTCTTTTCCTTTTTACTTCATTCCATTTCACTGCACTCCTCTCCACTGCATTCCATTCCATTGCATTCCATTGCAATCGATTCCATTCCGTTCCCTTCCAATCCATTCCATACCACCCCACTACACTCCAATCCACTGCATTCCATTCCACATTCCATTCCTTTCCATTCCATTCCACTCAAAACCACTCTACTCCACTACAGTCCACTCCACTCCATTTCATTCCTTCCCATTGCACTCCACTGCACTCCATTCCATTCCATTCCCTTCCTTTCCATTCCATTCTACTCCACTCCACTCCACTCCTTTCTACTCCATTCCACTACACTGCACTCCCTCTCTACTCCATTCCATTCCATTCCTTTGCATTCCATTCCATTCCATTCCATTCCCTTGCATTCCTTTCCATTCCCTTGCATTCCTTTCCATTCCCTTGCATTCCTTTCCATTCCACTGCACTCCACTTAATTCCAATCCACCGCATTATGTTCCATTCAATTCCACTAAAATCCCATCTGTTCCACCCTACTCCTGTCCACTCCATTCGAATCCACTGCTTTCCTTTCCATTTCAATCGATTACTCTCTACTCCACTCCACTCCACTCCACTGCACTCCATTCCCTTCCTTCCCATTCCACTCCCCTCAATTGCATTCCATTACATTTAATTCCACGCCACTCCATTCCACCCCACTCCAGTCCACTCCACTCCACTCAATTCTTTCTACACCATTCTGCTACACTCCACTCCACTCCACTCCATTCCATTACATTCAATTCCATGTCATTCCATTGCATTTCATTCCCTTCCATACCCTTTCATTCCATTCCATTCCACTCCACTGCACTGCACTCCACTCCAATGCACTGCATACCATTCCATTGCATTCCATTCCACTCGAATCCACTACAATCCACTCCACTCCCCTCCTTTCCATTCCATTACACTCCACTCCACTCCTCTCCATTCCTTTCTACTCCAATCCACTACACTGAACTCAACTCCACTCCATTCCTTTCCATTCCATTCCATTGCATTGCATTCTATTCCATTCCACTGGA
>NW_026663592.1:0-2057 GCF_009828535.3 Hylobates moloch | reverse complement strand
CATTCAAATCCACTCTTCTCCAGTACACACCTGTCCACTCCACTGCATTCCATTCCTTCCAATTCCTCTCCCATCAACTCCACGCCAATCCGCTGCATTGCATTTCATTCCATTCCATTGCTTTCCATACCATTCAATTCAAATCCACTCTTCTCCACTCCAATCCTCTGCAATCCACTGCATACCATTCCTTCCCATTCGACTCTTTTCCTGTCCACTCCATTCCATTCCCTTCCATTCCATTGCATTCCATTTCACCCCGTTTAACTCCACTCCGCTCCCTTCCTTTCTTTTCCGTTCCACTCCACTAAATTCCACAGCACTTTTTCCATTCCATTCCATTCCACTCTATTCCGTTCAATGCCATGCCATTCCATTCCATTTCATTCCATACCATTCCATTCCATTGCATTCTTTTCCACCAGAATCCACGCCACTCCAATACATTCCATAACATTCCATTTAAATCATATCCACCCTTCCCCTTCCACTGCATTCCATTCCTTCCCATTTGCCACCATTCCAGTCCAATACATTCCATTCCATTCTATTCCATTCCATTACTTTCCATTACGTTCTTGTCAATTCCATTCCATTCCATTCCATTCTGTTCCATTCCATTCCATTCTATTCGTTTCATCTGGTATCCATTCCACTCCACTCCAATCCATTCCATTCCATTCCATGCAATTCAAATCCACTCTTCACTCCACTCCTCTCCACTCCACTGCATTCCATTCCTTCCCATTCACCTGCATTCCAATCCAATACCTTCCATTTCTTCCCATTCCACTTCATTCCAATAGACTCCACTCCCTTCCTTTCTTCTCCATTCTACTCCACTGCACTCCACTTCAGTTTTTTCCATTCCATTCAATTCCATTCCTTTCCATTGCTTTCATTCCTTTGCATTTGATTCCCTTCCATTCCATTCCATTCCACTCCATTCCATTCCCATCCATGCAACTGCACTCCAACCCATTGCATTCCATTCAAATCCATTCCATTCCATTCGATTCCATTCCATTCCATTCCATTCCAACTTAATCCAATTTTCTTCCCTCAATTTTGCCCCAATCCACTTCACTCCACTCCATTCCATTCCTTCCCATTCCACTCCAATCCACCCCACTCCTCTCCATTTCATTCATTTGCAATTCACTGCAGTACAGTCTACTCCATTCCATTCCGTTTTATTCCTTGTCATTCTATTCCATTGTATTCCATTCCATTCCATTACTTTCCATTCCATTCATTCTACTCCCATCTGCTCCACTCCAATCCCCTGCATTTCGTTCCATTCCATCCCATTCCATTGCATTCCATTCCATTCCTCTCCCTTCCAATCCACTCCCTTCCTTTCTTCTCCATTCCACTGCACTACACCCCACTGCACTTTTTTCCATTCATTCCATTCCATTCCATTCCAACCTATTCCATTCCATTCCATTCCATTCCATTCCATTCCATTCCATTCCATTCCATTCCACCTTAATGCAATCTACCTCCCTCCATTGCACTCCACTCCCCTTCACTCCACTCCATTCCATTCCTTCCCATTCCACTCCAATGCACCGCAATGCTCTCAATTCTATTCATTTCCAATACACTCCACTCCAATCCGTTCGTTTCCATTCCATTCCTTACCATTCCATTCCATTTTATTCCTTTCCATTCCATTACTTTCCATTCCATTCCATTCTACTCCCATCCACTCCATTCCAATCCCATGCATTTCCTTCCATTCCATCCCATTCCATTTCATTCCCCTCCATTCCACTCCACTCCCTTTCTTCTCCATTCCACTCCACTACACTCCACTGAACTTTTTTCCATTCATTCCATTCCATTTTATTCCACTCCATTATTTTATAATAGAATCCAATCCACTACAGTTCAGTTCATTCCTTCCCGTTCCTTTCAATTGAAATCCACTCTTCTAATCTCCACTCCTCTCCATAGCACTGCATTCCATTCCTTCCCATTCGCCTTCATTCCAATACACTCCAATCCATTCCATTCTATTCCATTCCATTCCACTCAAATCCACTCCCTTC
>NW_026663591.1:0-2057 GCF_009828535.3 Hylobates moloch | reverse complement strand
GCCTGTAATCCCAGCTACTCAGGAGGCTGAGGCAGGAGAATTGCTTGAACCCGGGAGGTTGAGGTAGCAATGAGCCGAGATTGTGCCACTGCACTCCAGCCTGGGTGACAAGAGCAAAACTTTGTCTAAAATAAAATAAAACAATATTATATATATATTTATAATATATTTATATTTATAATATATATATATTTATATATATATTTATATTTATAACATATATATTTATATTTATATATATATTTATATTTATAATATATATTTATGTTTTACCCTAGAGAAATACTCCCATATAGCACTAAGAGGCATAAAGAATTTTCACTGAAACACTGTAATAGCAAACAATTGGAAACAATCTATATGTCCAACAACAGAATGGTTAAGTAAGCTGTGATACATTCATACTATAGGTTACAATAGAACAGTTCTTAATGAATGAGACATCTTTATATGTATTGAGATGCAAGTTCTCTGAAACATGTTAAGCGTAAAAAGAAGATATGGAGTACAAACCATGTGATACTTTTTTTTTATTTTTTTTGAGACAGGGTCTGGCTCTATTGCCCAGGCTGGAATCCAGTGGCACTATCATGGCTCATTGCAGCCTTGACCTCCAGGGCTCAAGCAATCTTCCCACCTCAGCCTCCCTGTAGCTGGGACTACAAGTGTGTGCCACCACACCTGGCTATTTTTTAGTTTTTGTAGACACAAAACTATGTTACCCAGATGGTCTCAAACTCCTGGCCTTGAGTGATTTTCCTGCCTTAGCCTCCCAAAGTGCTGGGATTACAGGTGTGAGGCACTATGCCTAGTCCATTTATGTTTTAAAAGTCTCATATAACTAGCCGGGTGTGGTGGCTCATGGCTATTATCTCAGCACTTCGGGAGGCCAAGGCAGGCAGATCACTTGAGTCCAGGAATTCAAGATCAGCCTGGGCAACATGGCAAAACTCTGTCTCTACAAAAAAAATACAAAAATTATCCAGGCGTGGTGGCATGTGCCTGTAGTCCCAGCTACTCTGGAGGCCGAGGTGGGAGGATTGCTTGGTCCAGGAGGCAGAGGGTGCAGTGAGCCAAGATCACGCCACTACACTCCAGTCTGGGCAACAGAGTGAGACCGTCTGAAAAAAAAAAAAAAACAGTCCCATATATTTCTACATGTAAATATATAGAAAAAGGTCTGGAAGGATATATAATCAAAATTAAACAGTGTTGCCTGCCTGCCTTCCTTCTCTCTCCTTCCTTCCTTCCTTCCTTCCTTCCTCCCTCCCTCCCTCCCTCCCTCTCTCTCTCTCTCTCTCTCTCTTTCTCTCTTTCTCTCTTTCTCTCTTTCTCTCTTTCTTTCTTTCTTTCTTTCTTTCCTTCCTTCCCTTCCCTCTGTGGCCCGGGCAGCACTCTCCTCGTCTCGCTGCTGCCCCGCGCCGCGGACTGCCTGGGACTGCCGGCGCGCGCCACCGCTGCCTGTTTTTTTCTCCTCTGCCTGCCGGCGCGCGTTCGCCATCTTGGCCATGCTATTCGCCAGCTCCTGACCCCGAACGCTCTGCCCGCCTCGGCCTCCCAGGGTGCTGGGACTACAGACGGAGTCTCGCTCACCCGGTGCTCGGTGTTGCCTGGGCTGGAGTGCGGTGGCGTGGTCTGGGCTCGCGGCAGCCTCCGCCTCCCAGCCGCCTGCCTTGGCCTACCAGGGTGATGGGATTGCAGCCCCTGCCCGGCCGCCGCCCCATCTGGGAGGTAGGGAGCGTCTCTGCCCGGCCGCCCCTCTGCCCGGCCTCCCCATCTGGGAAGTGAGGAGCGCCTCTGGCCGGCCACCCATCGTCTAGGAGGTGAGGAGCGCTTCTGCCCGGCCACCCATCGACTGGGAAGTGAGGAGCGCCTCTGCCCGGCCACCCCGTCTGGAAAGAAGTGAGGAGCGCCTCTGCCCGGCCGCCCCGTCTGGGAAGTGAGGAGCGCCTCTGCCCGGCCGCCCCATCTGGGAAGTGAGGAGCGCCTCTGCCCGGCCGCCCCGTCCGGGAAGAAGTGAGGAGCGCCTCTGCCCGGCCGCCCCGTCCGGGAAGAAG
>NW_026663590.1:0-2057 GCF_009828535.3 Hylobates moloch | reverse complement strand
ATGCACAGATCAGAAAGAAGCTTCACAGAATGCTTCTGTGTAGTTTTCATGGGGAGATATTTCGTTTTTCACCATAGGCCTCAAACATCGCCAAATGTCCACTTGCAAATTCTACAAAAAGAGTGTTTCAAAACTGCTCAATCAAAACCATGGTTAAATTCTGTTAGTTGAATGCACAGATCAGAAAGAAGTTTCACAGAATGCTTCCGTGTAGTTTTTATTTGAAGATATTCCTTTTTCCACGATAGGCCTCATAGTGCTCCAAATGTCCACTTGCAGTTTATACAGAAAGAGTGTTTCAAAACTGCTCCATCAAAAGTAAGGTTCAACTCTGTTAGTTGAATGCACACATCAGAAAGAAGTTTCACAGAATGCTTCTGTGTTGTTTTTGTTTGAAGATATTCCTTTCTCCATGATAGGCCGCAAAGTGCTCCAAATGTCCTCTTGCAGTTTATACAGAAAGAGTTTTTCAAAACTAACCTATCAAAAGAAACGTTCAACACTGTGAGTTGAAAGCAGGGAATAGAAAATAATTTCACAGAAGTATTCTGTGAAGTTTTTACATGAAGATATTTCGTTTTTCATCATTGGCCTCAAAGACCTCTAAAGGTCCACTTGCAGATTCTACAAAAAGAGTGCTTCAAAACTGCTCAATCAAAAGTAAGGTTCAATTCTGTTAGTTGAATGCACAGATCAGAAATAAGTTTCACAGAATGCTTCCGGGTAGTTTTTATTTGAAGATATTACTTTTTCCACGATAGGCCTCAAAGCGCTACAGATGTCCACTTGCAGTTTCTACAGAAAGAGTGTTTCAAAGCTACCCAATCAATAGAAGGGTTCAACACTGTGAGATGAATGCAGAGAATAGAAAGAAATTTCACAGAAGTATTCTGTGTAGTTTTTACTTGAACATATTTCGTTTTTCACCATTGGCCTCAAAGGTCTCCAAATGTCCGCTTGCAGATTCTACAAAAAGAGTTTTTCAAAGCTGCTCAATCAGCAGAAAGTTTCTACTCTGTTAGATGAATGCACAGATCAGAAAGTAGTTTCACAGAATGCTTCTGTGTATTTTTATTTGGAAGATATTTCCTTTTACACAGTATGCCTCAATATTCTCCAAATATCCCCGTGAGGATTCTACAAAAAGAGTGTTTCAAAACTGCTCAGTCAAAAGTAAGGTTCAACTCAGTGAGATGAATGCACAGATGAGAAAGTAGTTTCACAGAATGCTTCTGTGTAGTTTTTATTTGAAGATATATCTTTTTCCACAATAGGCATCAAAGTTCTTCAAATGCCCACTTGCAGATTCTACAAAAAGAGTGTTTCAAAACTGGTCAGTCTAAGAAAAGGTTCTACTTTGTCAGATGAATGAACAGAATACATCAATTTTCACAGAATGCTTCTGTGTAGTTTTCATGGGAAGATATTTCCTTTTTCACCGTAGGCCTCAATGTTCTCCAAATGTCCACTTGCAGATTCTACAAAAAGATTGTTTCAAAACTGCTCCATCAAAAGTAAGGTTCAACTCTGTTAGTTGAATGCACACATCAGAATGAAGTTTCACAGAATACTTCCGTGTACTTTATAGGAAAAGTTATTTCGTTTTTCACCATAGGCCTCAATGTTTTCCAAATGTCCACTTGCAGATTCTACAAATAGAGTGTTTCAAAACTGCTGAATCAAATCTTAGGTTAAATTCTGTTAGGTGAATGCACAGATTAGAAAGAAGTTTCACAGAATGCTTCCATGTAGTTTTTATGGGAAGAGATTCCTTTTTTCACATAGTCCTCAATGTTTTCCAAATGTCCACTTGCAGATTCTACAAAAAGAGTGTTTCAAAACTGCTCAATCAAAAGTAAGGTTCAACTCTGTTAGATGAATGCTCAGATCTGAAAGAAGTTTCAAATAATGCTTCTTTGTGGTTTTTTTTGAAGATATTCCTTTTTCCACGATAGGCCTGAAAGCGCTCCAAATGTCCACTTGCAGTTTAGACAGAAAGAGTGTTTCAAAACTACCAAATCAAAAGAAAGGTTCAACACTGTGAGATGAATGCAGAG
>NW_026663589.1:0-2058 GCF_009828535.3 Hylobates moloch | reverse complement strand
ATACAAATTACCAAAATTAGAAATGAGAGAGGTCAAATCACTACAGACTTAACATGTTTTAAAAAGTTAAAGAGAATATGTGAACAACCTTTATGCCAATAAAATTGACAACTTAGAGGAAACAGACAATTCACTGAAGACGAAACAGATAACCTGAATAGCCCAATATCTATGTTAAAATTTGATTCTGTACTTCAAAATCTTTCCCTCAAAAAAACTCTAGGAGATGGCTACACCAGTGAATTCGACAAAATGTTCAGGTAAGAAATAATACTAATTCCATACAAACTCTTCCAGAAAATTGAAGGGAACTTTCCAACTAATCCTATAATGTCAGTATCACCTTGATGCTGAAACCTGACAAAGACACTACATGAAAAAGAAACTACATACCCATACCCCTCATGAACACAGATACACATTTCTAAACAAACTTCTAGCAACTCTAATACAATAATATATAATAAGGATAATATATCACGACCAAGTGAGATTTATCCTAGGAATGCAATATTGGTTAAAATTCTAAAACTAATCAATGTTATTCACCACATTAGCAAACTAAAAAAGAAAAATCAAATCATTATCTCAATAGATGCTGATAAATGATATGACAGGCATGCGCCATGATGCCTGGCTAATTTTTATATTTTTAGTAGAGATGGGATTTCGCTATGTTGGCCAGGCTGGTCTCGAACTCCTGACCTCAGGTGATCCACCCGTCTCGGCCTCCCAAAGTGCTGGGATTACAGGCATGAGCAACCACGCCCAGCCTGGATGTTGACATTGATAGAATTCATGATCTTAGTCATATTTCCCAAGTCTTATTTGTATTCTGTCAATATCTGTACATTTAACACTACAAGATGTTGCTAAGAGAAATCAAAGACCAAAATAAATGGAGAGATCTATCATGTCCACAGGATGGAAGACTTAATATTGTTAGGATGGCAATTCTCTCCAAATTCAATGCAACCTGAATCAAAATCCCAGCATGGGATTTTTGTAGACATTGACAAACCTAGACAGGCAAAACAATTTTGAAAAAGAACAAAGTTTGAGGGCTAACAGCGCCTGATATCAAGACTTATTACAAAGGTACTGTAATGAAGAAAATTGTTGTTGGCATAAAGATAGACAAATGGATCAAAGAAACAGAATAGAAAGTCCAAAATTATACCTACACATATACACACAACTGATTTTCAACAAAGGGTGCAAATGGAGTTTAGTGAAGAAAAGGCTTTTCGAAATGGTAGTGGAAGAAGTGGATACCCATACTGAAAAGAAAAACCAAAAAATTTTGATTCAAACCTTGCACCATATACAAAAATTAACTCAAAATGGATCATATATCTAAGTATAAAACTATAAAACTTCTAGAAGGAAACATAGGACAAACCCTGGTTTACGAAATGTTTCCTTAGACACAACACCAAAAGCACAATCCATATGAGAAAAATTGATACATTGGATGAAATTCAAAATGTCTTTTCCTTACAAGGCACTGTTTAGAGAATAAAGAGACAGGCCACCCATTGGGAAAAATATTTGTAAATCACATATCTGATAAAGGAATATGTAATAAACCTATAAGACACTCTCAAAAGTCAGTAATTATAAAACAACTCAAGAAAACAGTGGACAAAAGATTGAGCACATCCTTCTTCAAAGAAGATATGGATGGCAAATAAGCACCTGAAAATATGCTTATCATTAGTCATTAGGGAAATGCAAATTAAAGCCACAATGAGATACCACTGAGATATGAGATACAATGAGATATGTATCCATTAGAATGGCTTAAATTAAAAAGACTGTCAGTAACAAACAATGGTGATGATATGGAGGAAGTGAAATTCTCATACATTGCTAGCAGAAATGTAGAATGGCACAAGTACTTTGGAAAACAGTTTTGTAGTTTTCTGAACGTTAAACTAAATCTGCCCTATCAATCAGCTATTCCATCCCTAGGTATTTGCTGAAGTGAAATGAAAGCATATGTTCATGCAAAAACTTATATACAGATGTTCACAGCAGCTTTTTTTGTAATAATCA
>NW_026663588.1:0-2058 GCF_009828535.3 Hylobates moloch | reverse complement strand
CAAGCCCCTGCTGAGGTGGGACCCACCCAGCCTGTCACCATCAGGACCGCAGGGACACGGCTTCCAGACCTTCTGATTCTTTGAGACAGCCAGGACATCCAGACTTTTATGTGAAATCTAACATTTAAACACTGGCAACACATATTGGAAATATTTTAAGGGCAAAAATTAACCCAAACACACATGGTCTCCAAGCTGTCTGTCAGCAATTTTGTTCTAAGAGATGTTAATTGGGGTAACTTGGTATGAGGGAAAGAATCAGAAAGATTTGGGCTGTACATAATTTAGTGCTCCTGAATAAATTACTTGACCAAGCCGAGATAATAATATATTGCTGGACGGATCACCTGAGGTCAGGAGTTCAAGACCAGCCTGGCCAACATGGTGAAACCCTGTCTCCACAAAAAATACAAAAAAATAGCTGGGCGTGGTGATGGGCACCTGTAATCCCAGCTACTCGGGAGGCTGAGGAAGGAGAATCGCTTGAACCCGAGAGGTGGAGGTTGCAGTGAGCCGAGATCGCACCATT
This sequence comes from Hylobates moloch, assembly GCF_009828535.3. Classification (NCBI taxonomy): domain Eukaryota; kingdom Metazoa; phylum Chordata; class Mammalia; order Primates; family Hylobatidae; genus Hylobates; species Hylobates moloch. Next base: position 1,529 of record NW_026663588.1, on the reverse strand, counting down.
GCACTCCAGCCTGCGCAACAAGAGCGAAATTCCATCTCAAGAATAATAATAATAATAATAATAATAATAATAATAATAATAATAATAATAATATATTGTATTGCTTTACAAGGATTATGTAAGGATTAAATGCAATGGTATTTTTGACATATTATAGTACTCAAGAAATTGTGGTTATTTCTGCATTGAATTTTAGGATGTTTTGTGTTTTCTGATGGAGTGTCTAAATACCTGTAGTAAAATTATATTGTTTTCCTAATGACAATTAGGAAACATCTGAGATGTTTATTATTTCCAAATAAGCACTAAAGAGCGGTGGTTAGTTAAGAGTTTACTCTCCTAAGCACCTTGGCTAAGTGACTGGTGACCTATAAATCGATACTAAGATGCTCACAGGAACTCTAGTATCCAAAAACAAAATAATCAACCCCCTAATTAATCTTCCTTAGAAGTTCTGATTCTTAGTGTTATCATGAATTTTCTTGATAACGAGACCCACTTGTGTTCATTTTTGGCTATTTTACAGTTAATAACTCAGTCCTTGGGAAGTGGTTGAAAGTTGAACTAATCAGAATTCTGGAGCTGCTGCATTTCTCAGCTCAGAAGCCATTCCTGCATCTTACGTCCTTCTTCCACTATCGGGCTTTAAAATTATGGCATTTTGGAGTTAGAAGGGCCTCATACGTCAGTCTAGTTTCTTCTACTTTGAGAATCTTATCCTATGGCATCCGTTACAGTCAGTATTCCAATTACGAGTGTGTAGCACTAGAACCAAGGGAATCACTTGCACGAGGCTCCTCATTCTATTAAACCACTCTCATTGCAGAAAACTATCTCTTGCACGAAGCTGGAATCAACATTCCTGCAACGTCCTTCATTTGACCTTAAAATCATTTAGAAATCTCAGTCTTTAGAAGTCCATGGAATGAGCACAATTATAATTATCTCTCGGCTTGCGTGTTTTAAAAGGAAATGTGAGCCATCTTAATAAGTATTTGTTGAATGCACGTGACAGGGGAATGACAATGTCCAGCGCCTACTTGGGTGGCTAAGAGGGTTCTAAAGTGGGGTGGTCATAACATATAACTGAACTGCAGGGGGAGCCACACTCCAGAGAGTGTCCACCCAGCTCCCCTCAGGTATAGGAGAATCCACTCAACCACTGCTGGTTGAGAATTAGAAAGATACTAGCTGACTTTGCACATTTTAGAATATAAAAAGACCTTAAAGACCATCTACCTTAAACTCTTCGATTTAACCACTGTTAGTCTACCTTTCAGCTTCTCAACTTGGTGTGGACAGCAGTTTCCACTGCAAATTTGAGATGCCTGGGGTGTTTTCTAAACGATGCGTACGTAAGCCCTCATTCCCTGAGATTCTGATATAATTAACCTGGAATGTGGTCCAGGCAAGAGTAGTTGGAAAACTTTCCCAGGTGATTCTAACATATAAACAAGCTTGAGAACCACTGTGTTAGGGACCGCAAAGATGAGACCCATGTGTCCACAGCTGTTGTATTGGTGGAACAG
>NW_026663587.1:956-2059 GCF_009828535.3 Hylobates moloch | reverse complement strand
TTATTTTATTTTATTTATTTTATTTTATTTTATTTTATTTTATTTTTGTAGAAATGAGGTCTCACTATGATGCCCAAGCTGGTCTTGAACTCCTGGTGTCAAGTGATCCTCCCTCTCTGGCCTCTCTTTAGTCTCTAGCATTCAAAATATCATATACTACATGGAGTTCAATAGAACTGATAATTTTAGATAACTGTGGGTTGGTAAAGAGGAAAAAATTGCAGTTGATTATTTGTGTGTGCATATGCATGTGTGTATGCGTGCACGTGTGCACATGTGTGTGTGTGATGATTCAGCAAAAGCTAACTTCTGACACCCTTTTATCTTTGTTTCTCATCAGATCTGTATCTCTGCCAGGTACTAGATAATATGAGTCTGATGTGGGAAAACTGCTAGAGCCCAGAAGTTCAAGGCTGCATCGAGCTATGATTGCATCACTGCACTCCAGCATGGGCGACAGAGTCAGAAACTGTCTTCAAAATAAAACACTGTTAAAAGTAGATAAAACTGAGATATAGTGAGTCCAAAGAGCTGTCACACAAGCTGGCCAAATTTACGCAGCAGCATTCCTTCTGGATAGATCACTACCAAGTCACTCAGCATTTGCTCCTAAGGAGTTGGTAACCTAAGACTGTGCATTATGGAAAATACTCACGTTCCTTCTAAAATAACTTGACAACTACATTTTCCGATTCTAAAACCCACTTTCATGTAGAGTAAAAAGAGCAGTTTTTTCAACAAGAATGTGCATAAAAGGATAAGAAATCTATATCAATTAAAAGAAATGTAAAATACAAATCAACTGATTGTAGTGCATAAACCTTGTGTGAGTTAGCAAACTATGAAAATATTATTTTGACATTTATAATTTGATAGTTGATGACATGGAGGAATTATTGTTGATAATTTTAGGCATGGAAAGGATTCTGCAGCTAAATAAAATAAAATGGTTCCTATATTTTAGAGTAATGTACTGAAAGATCTTTTTTTATGTATACTGTATGTTCTGTGGTACATATGCAGAATGGGCAGGTTTGTTACATAGGTATATACGACATAGTGGTTTGCTGCATCCATTAGCTCGCCATCTAGTCATCTAGATT
>NW_026663587.1:0-946 GCF_009828535.3 Hylobates moloch | reverse complement strand
TTCATTTCATTTCATTTCATTTCATTTTATTTTATTTTATTTATTTTATTTTATTTTATTTTATTTTATTTTTGTAGAAATGAGGTCTCACTATGATGCCCAAGCTGGTCTTGAACTCCTGGTGTCAAGTGATCCTCCCTCTCTGGCCTCTCTTTAGTCTCTAGCATTCAAAATATCATATACTACATGGAGTTCAATAGAACTGATAATTTTAGATAACTGTGGGTTGGTAAAGAGGAAAAAATTGCAGTTGATTATTTGTGTGTGCATATGCATGTGTGTATGCGTGCACGTGTGCACATGTGTGTGTGTGATGATTCAGCAAAAGCTAACTTCTGACACCCTTTTATCTTTGTTTCTCATCAGATCTGTATCTCTGCCAGGTACTAGATAATATGAGTCTGATGTGGGAAAACTGCTAGAGCCCAGAAGTTCAAGGCTGCATCGAGCTATGATTGCATCACTGCACTCCAGCATGGGCGACAGAGTCAGAAACTGTCTTCAAAATAAAACACTGTTAAAAGTAGATAAAACTGAGATATAGTGAGTCCAAAGAGCTGTCACACAAGCTGGCCAAATTTACGCAGCAGCATTCCTTCTGGATAGATCACTACCAAGTCACTCAGCATTTGCTCCTAAGGAGTTGGTAACCTAAGACTGTGCATTATGGAAAATACTCACGTTCCTTCTAAAATAACTTGACAACTACATTTTCCGATTCTAAAACCCACTTTCATGTAGAGTAAAAAGAGCAGTTTTTTCAACAAGAATGTGCATAAAAGGATAAGAAATCTATATCAATTAAAAGAAATGTAAAATACAAATCAACTGATTGTAGTGCATAAACCTTGTGTGAGTTAGCAAACTATGAAAATATTATTTTGACATTTATAATTTGATAGTTGATGACATGGAGGAATTATTGTTGATAATTTTAGGCATGGAA
>NW_026663586.1:0-2059 GCF_009828535.3 Hylobates moloch | reverse complement strand
GGGTTCCGGCTCCAGCAATGGCGCCCACTCAGACCCCGTGAAGACCCTCAGGTGGGTTCCGGCTCCAGCAATCGGGCCCACTTGGCTGTGTCAACGACCCGTGGCTTCGTGGCTGTCCTAGGAGCTAGTGCTTTCACACTTAAAGAGCATATTTCTATAAATAGTTATACATTTTTTTTGAGACAGGGTCTTGCTCGGTTGCCTAGGCTGTAGTGCAGTGGTGTGATCACGGCAACCTTGATCTCCTGCACTCGAGTGATCCTCCTGCCTCAGCCTCCCAAGTAGCTGAGACTACAGGCAGGTACTACCGTGCCCAGCTAATTTTTGTGGGTTTTTTTTTTTTTTTTCTAGACGGAGTCTCGCTCTGTCACCAAGGCTGGAATACAGTGCCGCAATCTTGGCTCACTGCAACCTCCGCTTCTCGGGTTCAAGAGATTCTCCTGCCTCAGCTTCCCAGGTAGCTGGGATTACAGGTGCCCGCCACCACTCCTGGATAATTTTTGTATTTTAGTAGAAATGGGTTTTCACCATGTTGCCCAGGCTGGTTTCAAACTCCTGAGCTCAAGTAATGCATCTGCCTCAGCCTCCCAAAGTGCTAGGATTGCAGGTGTGAGCCACTGCACCTGGCCTAGTACATCTTTGTTAAACAAAAAATCTAGTGAGCAGAGTGGCATTGGTATCCACGTTTGCAAAATCTCCATCATGCCGGTTTCCTAGGCCCAGGGGTCCTCCTCGCAGGACCTGCCTAGGCCTCTGGGAATCATTGTTCTAGGTGAAGTACGTGAGGAAAATCTGGCTTCATCCAGATTTGTAGTCGGAACAGGGAAGGGCACCCTGATAGCCTTTCTGGATCACTGTGGACCTTCTGTGACTGGCTCTTAGGCCTGTGAGTGATACTGGAATGTCCTGCCTTGGTCGTGGGGTTTCCAAGACCCCCATGTGCTGACCCCTCCAATTACAATAAGGAACGTGCACGCTCCCTAACTGAGCCTATCAGAAGGAGCTTCAGGGCCCGGCACGCTGGCTCACGCCTGTAATCCCAGCACTTTGGGAGGCTGAGGCAGGCAGATCATGAGGTCCCAGCTACGAGGTCGGGCCACTGCACTCCAGCCTGGGTGACAGAGCGAGACTCCGTCTCGGAAAAAAAAAAAAAGAGCTTCAGGTGGTGGAGCAGCCTTGCCTATGGTGGCAGTTTCCAAAACTCTAATGTTCACTGGAAAATGCAGATTTATCACGGCAGTGAAGACGGTCCGTTGTTTTAACTTTGTTCATTTTGGAGACAATGACTACCCACATCTCGACACGAGGTTCTTTCAAGTAACCTGGGGAAGCTGGCCAGGTCAGTCACGGCTGGGACATGGCTCCCAGCTCTTCCCGGGCAGCCCCAACACCTGGGCAGCGGGCGCCCGGGACGCCAGATGCTTACACTTCCGGGCCAGGTGAGACTGCATCAAATCAGTGACGTTTGCTGCTCCACCCAGGGCATTCCCATGCGTGTGTGTGTCGGGGAAGAAGGGGGGCTGCCCATATTTGAGCAAAGGTGAGTGTGGTTCAGAAGGCAGGCTTCTGTGTTTCACAGGGCTGCCATGGCAAATGCGGCACACTGGGTGGTGTGGACAACAGACGCGTCTCCTCTCTTGGTTCTAGAGGCTGGAGTCTGAGATGCAGGCGTGGCCAGGGCTGGTTCCTTTGAGGCTGTGTGGGAATCTCTGCTCCGGGCCTCTCCAGGAGTCTGTGGGAGCTGCCGCTCCGTGGTGCTCCTTGGCATGTAGAAACCTCCTCCTCCGCCGGCGATCACCACGATCATGTCTGTGTCCACATTTCCCCTTTTTATTTGTTGTTTTGTTTTAATTTTTTTTGCCCAGGCTGGCGTGCAGTGGTGAGATCTTGGCTCATGCAACCTCTGCCTCCCAGGTTCAAGTGATTCTCCTGTGTCAGCCTCCCAAGTAGCTGGGACTACAGGTGCCCGCCACCACGCCCGACTAATTTTTGTATTTTTAGTAGAGATGGGGTTTCACCATGTTGGCCAGGCTGGTCTCGAACTCTTGACCTCAAGTGA
>NW_026663585.1:0-2059 GCF_009828535.3 Hylobates moloch | reverse complement strand
GGGTTCCGGCTCCAGCAATGGCGCCCACTCAGACCCCGTGAAGACCCTCAGGTGGGTTCCGGCTCCAGCAATCGGGCCCACTTGGCTGTGTCAACGACCCGTGGCTTCGTGGCTGTCCTAGGAGCTAGTGCTTTCACACTTAAAGAGCATATTTCTATAAATAGTTATACATTTTTTTTGAGACAGGGTCTTGCTCGGTTGCCTAGGCTGTAGTGCAGTGGTGTGATCACGGCAACCTTGATCTCCTGCACTCGAGTGATCCTCCTGCCTCAGCCTCCCAAGTAGCTGAGACTACAGGCAGGTACTACCGTGCCCAGCTAATTTTTGTGGGTTTTTTTTTTTTTTTTCTAGACGGAGTCTCGCTCTGTCACCAAGGCTGGAATACAGTGCCGCAATCTTGGCTCACTGCAACCTCCGCTTCTCGGGTTCAAGAGATTCTCCTGCCTCAGCTTCCCAGGTAGCTGGGATTACAGGTGCCCGCCACCACTCCTGGATAATTTTTGTATTTTAGTAGAAATGGGTTTTCACCATGTCGCCCAGGCTGGTTTCAAACTCCTGAGCTCAAGTAATGCATCTGCCTCAGCCTCCCAAAGTGCTAGGATTGCAGGTGTGAGCCACTGCACCTGGCCTAGTACATCTTTGTTAAACAAAAAATCTAGTGAGCAGAGTGGCATTGGTATCCACGTTTGCAAAATCTCCATCATGCCGGTTTCCTAGGCCCAGGGGTCCTCCTCGCAGGGCCTGCCTAGGCCTCTGGGAATCATTGTTCTAGGTGAAGTACGTGAGGAAAATCTGGCTTCATCCAGATTTGTAGTCGGAACAGGGAAGGGCACCCTGATAGCCTTTCTGGATCACTGTGGACCTTCTGTGACTGGCTCTTAGGCCTGTGAGTGATACTGGAATGTCCTGCCTTGGTCGTGGGGTTTCCAAGACCCCCATGTGCTGACCCCTCCAATTACAATAAGGAACGTGCACGCTCCCTAACTGAGCCTATCAGAAGGAGCTTCAGGGCCCGGCACGCTGGCTCACGCCTGTAATCCCAGCACTTTGGGAGGCTGAGGCAGGCAGATCATGAGGTCCCAGCTACGAGGTCGGGCCACTGCACTCCAGCCTGGGTGACAGAGCGAGACTCCGTCTCGGAAAAAAAAAAAAAGAGCTTCAGGTGGTGGAGCAGCCTTGCCTATGGTGGCAGGTTCCAAAACTCTAATGTTCACTGGAAAATGCAGATTTATCATGGCAGTGAAGACGGTCCGTTGTTTTAACTTTGTTCATTTTGGAGACAATGACTACCCACATCTCGACACGAGGTTCTTTCAAGTAACCTGGGGAAGCTGGCCAGGTCAGTCACGGCTGGGACATGGCTCCCAGCTCTTCCCGGGCAGCCCCAACACCTGGGCAGCGGGCGCCCGGGACGCCAGATGCTTACACTTCCGGGCCAGGTGAGACTGCATCAAATCAGTGACGTTTGCTGCTCCACCCAGGGCATTCCCATGAGTGTGTGTGTCGGGGAAGAAGGGGGGCTGCCCATATTTGAGCAAAGGTGAGTGTGGTTCAGAAGGCAGGCTTCTGTGTTTCACGGGGCTGCCATGGCAAATGCGGCACACTGGGTGGTGTGGACAACAGACGCGTCTCCTCTCTTGGTTCTAGAGGCTGGAGTCTGAGATGCAGGCGTGGCCAGGGCTGGTTCCTTTGAGGCTGTGTGGGAATCTCTGCTCCGGGCCTCTCCAGGAGTCTGTGGGAGCTGCCGCTCCGTGGTGCTCCTTGGCATGTAGAAACCTCCTCCTCCGCCGGCGATCACCACGATCATGTCTGTGTCCACATTTCCCCTTTTTATTTGTTGTTTTGTTTTAATTTTTTTTGCCCAGGCTGGCGTGCAGTGGTGAGATCTTGGCTCATGCAACCTCTGCCTCCCAGGTTCAAGTGATTCTCCTGTGTCAGCCTCCCAAGTAGCTGGGACTACAGGTGCCCGCCACCACGCCCGACTAATTTTTGTATTTTTAGTAGAGATGGGTTTTCACCATGTTGGCCAGGCTGGTCTCGAACTCTTGACCTCAAGTGA
>NW_026663584.1:0-2059 GCF_009828535.3 Hylobates moloch | reverse complement strand
TGTGTATTAGTCAATGTTATGTATTTATAAGGTAAATCCATAAAGCACACATTCTAGAATGTTCTAACTTAGGTCCTTAAGATATATGCTCCTTATAGCCTTCTTGGCACTCCTGAAGTGTTAAATATTTCCATTGAAGAAGGTTGCATATGGCTTCTGAGGTCAAGTCTAGACAGGTTAGGATTATTTTTTGCTCCTTTTGCCCACACAGCACCCACTGCCCCCTCCCTTTGTTATTAGCCATTATCTGATACCCTAGATGAAGCCACCTTCTGTCTTTCAGTTTTGGCATGGCGGCTGATTTCACCCCTAGTTTCAGGAATAAGCACAGGACAGCTACTAACAAGTATGTTGTTCACTCAAGGAAGAAACCCAGCTAAGGGAGAAAGAGAGGCTGAAATCCAGCCTGCATGATCTTCTCCAAGCCACATGCCCTGATACAGGGCTGCATCTAACTGGAGAAAGGGGAATCATTTCCTAATACTTGCAAAGGCACTGTGTGGACAGTGGAAACCCTGTATGAGCTCGTGACACAGGCCTGGCCAATGAGTATACTTCTAATCCTGGCACAGATCAAACTAGAGATGGACATGAAATCCAACCCTCACACCGAAAGTCAATCTCTAGTCTCTTATTGAAACTATTAGAAGTGTTTCTGGTTTTGCTTTATTCTCAGGCTGTGGAGCTAAGGAAATGTAAACTGGAGGAGTGATGATGGCCACATTGCAGCACAAAGGGAAAACTTGTCTGAGAATAAAATCAATGGGAAGAAAAAAGCAAGGAAGCTGAGAGGAGCCAAGTCCTGAGTCCCTACGTTCAGCCATTCTGGAGCTACATCCTGGATGTTTCCATTGTACGAGTCCACAAATTAATAATTTTTTTGGCTTAGACCAGTTTGAGTTTGAATTCTATTATTTATAACCAAAGGATTCCTACCATATTATCTTAGTAGGATTTTCATAAACACGGTATATGTTGATCAACAAACTTTCTAAATGTTTCAAGTTCACTCCAAAGAGTGAGAGGAAAAAAGAAAGAAGAGGGAGAAAATGGTTACTTATAATCCACAGTAGTCAAGGAAGCTACAGAAGCATCAAGCAAAAGCAGCAGAAGTTAGCTTTGTACTCCCACAAATCCTGTTCTGAAGTACTCCGCCTAGTGGCCCACAGCAGAAGCTGAATTTCTAAAATCTTTAAAAAGATAGAAAAGGAATCACCACTTACCCTGGGAACCCTAACAGGGGAGCAGGCCACATGGGAATATGTCTCATTGGTTTGAGGTTGATAAGTCCATTTTCGAAGCTGTAGTAATTCCAGAAACAAGAACATATTTATTTTACTTTGATCACACAACGCCTAGTTTTATTAAAAGTAAAGAGACCTTCAATAAATACCTTTTATGGAAATAAAAACAGACAATTTAGGAGAAAATGAACTATCGATGCATTATTTTCAAAGGTAAATAAAAAAGAAATTATTCTGAACTCACAAAACTATTTTATCAAATATCATGGTAAATTATCATTATATACTAGGTCACTTAATAGATTTCTAGAGATGATTGGAAACAGTTTCCACAATAGATTTTGTTTCACCCCAGGAAGAAGTTTCACAAAAATTTAGTTACTTATCTCCATCGTTACTAGTACCAAACTAATCCTATCATTCTAAGTCAAATTAAAAATAACGTCCACACTTTTCTCCAGTGAGATCATAGGAGATGCCAAAGTGGAGTGTGTTTTAATGTGAGGGGATAATTGGTTTATATTTTTCACTGAAAATAACAAATTCTAGACAACTTAAGCAAAATAGGAATTCAATGAAAGGATATTGAATAGTTCACAAAATCATTGAAGATGCTGGAGAAACAAGGTAAAAACTGAGGGAAACTCAGCACAGCCAAGTTCATTTGACAGAAGCAGATCTTGGGATGCCACCACTAGGATGTTGCCATGTGGTGATAAGATACACTTATCGCTATGTAGCTGGGCTCTGCTGAACCTAGGCACTTGCTGCCACATTCCTGGACCTGCATCTCTGCTCAGTTTCTCAAATCATCT
>NW_026663583.1:408-2060 GCF_009828535.3 Hylobates moloch | reverse complement strand
ACAGAGACACACACACAGACACACATACATAGACACATACACACAGAGACCCACACACAGAGACATACACGGAGACACACAGAGACACAGACACACACACAGAGAGACACACACAGAGATACACACGGAGACACATGGAGGAGAAGACCCTGTGCGGGGAAGGCTGAGACTGGAGTGATGTGTACCGGCCACGGATCGCCACGGGCTGCCACGGCCAACAGAAACGGGAGAGAGGCACGGAGCAGGCTTCCCTCAGAGCCCCAGGAGGACCAGGCCTGGTAACACCTGATCGCAGACTCCGGCCTCCAGGCTGTGCAAGAATAAGTCTCTGTTCCCATCTGCCTCCGGGTTTGTGGCAGGTTGGTACAGCAGCCCTCGGAAACAGCTACACCCCTATGCTGTCCCTCACACCCTGTGTGCCCCCATAGGTCACCGAGAGCCCCTGAGGCGAGCGCAGGGAGGGTGGGCTCGAGCTCACGGGACTCGGTGTGGCTGGGAGGCCATGGCTCCTCCCCTGGAGCACGGGAGAGGCAGAGAAGACGTGCAGGCCTTGGAGGTGCCTGGGCCAGGGCCAGATTCAGGAGCACCTTGGCAGTGCTCTCCAGAGGCCTTCTGCAAATTAGCCCAGCTCAGGAACCCCCAGAGAGAAAGGTAAACGGTGGAAGAGGAGACAGAGCATGGGGCATGGGGTGTGCCACCCTGAGGCAGCAGGCACCCCGAGGGTCATCCTGTGATGACTGAGGCATTGCATTCACCCTCCCAGGGGCTTGCGTCAGAGAGAACAGCCCAACAGCAAACCGAAACCACCTGAATACAAGGTGAAGGAAAATGTCAAAATGGCTGTCTCTGGGTGGTAGATTTTTTCTATTAGTTCTCTATCTTTTCTAAATTTTCTATAGTGGTGATGTGTTTCTTTGCAAATGAAAAAGAAAATATCCTTTTGCTTTCGAAGGGTCTTAATAAATAGGATGAACACTGAAACTTACAAGCTGCAGGATCCACAATGATGGGGGTAAGACAATGGTGGGGTGTGTTCTCGTGTGGGGGTGACTTTCTGATCACCAGACAGCCTGAGCAAGCCAGCATATTTGACACAGTTCTATCTGCTGGCTTGGAAAGCAGTGACTCATGGTTTTAGATCAGCAGTTCTCAAAAACTTCTCAGTTGATCTCCAGATTCACATAGGACCGTGTTTGTGTATATGGGTTATAGCTATCAAATTGACATTAAAAATTAGAGAACAATTTTAAATATTCATTTGTTAATTCACCAAGAATTAACCATTACAAACCCATTACATGTCAGCACAGATATCTTAACTTTTGATGAAAAATATAATTCTATTTTCTGAAACCCCCCCAAAATGGAGAGAAGTGGCACTTTTTTTTTTTTTTTTAACATTTTGCCAAATCTCTTCAGTGTTTGGCTTGATAGAAGACAGCTGGATTTTCCTATCTGTTTCTGCATTCAATCTGCTGGTATATTGCGTCTCAGCTGAAGTATATGAAGAAAATCTGGCCTCATACAGACAGATAGCTGGAAAAGAGAGGAGTATTTAAATCACTTTTTTTTTTTTTTTTGAGATGGAGTCTCGCTTTGTCACCCAGGCTGGAGTGCAGTGATGCAATCTCGGCTCACTGCAAGCTCCGCCT
>NW_026663583.1:0-308 GCF_009828535.3 Hylobates moloch | reverse complement strand
TGTTAGCCAGGGTGGTCTCAATCTCCTGACCTCGTGATCCACCCGCCTCAGCCTCCCAAAGTGCTGGGATTACAGGCTTGAACCACCGCGCCCGGCCTAAATCACATTTTTAGATAGCTGAGGATATTGTTCTTTGACACCACACTAAAACTTGACAAACAGTAGTTTCTTGAAGATTGGTTGTAATGCAGGATCTGAAACCATATCAAAGAAAGATGGGAGGCCGAGGCGGGCGGATCACGAGGTCAGGAGATCGAGACTATCCTGGCTAACACGGTGAAACCCCGTCTCTACTAAAAATACAAAAA
>NW_026663582.1:0-2061 GCF_009828535.3 Hylobates moloch | reverse complement strand
ATGATTCTTGGTAATCATGAATGTTCCCCATCCTGGGTTCCTTTTCTCCCTCCCATTCTTCTCATTACATACAATTATCAAAACAAGCTAAAACCGTTTCAGTGATCCCCTTAAAGCGGACTACTACATGTTTTCTATTTCATATTGCTTCTTCTTACTTTCTAATTGAGTCTTAGAACATGGTCTGCTTTGATAGGATAAATGTTATGTTGCTGTAAGCGAACCAGAAATGCTGTGTTCACTCTGGATGGGGAGTCCAACACTTACATGGCAACCTGATGGAGCCGAGAACCTGGCTTATCTCCTGACTTACCCTTCTGCCATCCTGAACACTCAGCTTTGATCTCAAGGTCCAAGTGGCCTTTGATGGCTCCCTCCATTATGACTGTATTCCAGCTAGTGGCAAAGGAGAAAGCAATAAGGGAAAGCACTTTCTTTCTCAATATGGTCTTGGCCCAGAAGTTGTACCACCATGTCCGTCAAGTGGAACCTAGTCACGTGGCCTCTTCTTGGAGCAAAGAAAGCAGTTCATACAGTTGCTTATATGAAACTTTCATTATTATAGAGAAGGGAAGGTCAGATATTGGGGGGCAATTAATTGTCTCTCATGTAACTTCAGATTCAGGTAGATTTAGCTTTAATTCTGGTTCTGCGATGGATTAACTATTAGGCCACACAAAAGTCTAAAAGCTTCATCTGATCTTCATCTTTGTCTGATCTGACCTACTTCAAAGAGATATTGAACATATTGCATGAGATAATGAATATTAAATGTTTAGCCCTTTGTTTAGGATAAAATATATGCTGAATAAATGAGAGGGAGGAAAGACAGAAAAAGAGTAGTAACAGAAATGTGCTATTGAGGACTCTGAGTTGGGTAGGACTTATATTCATTGAATGCCTACAGGCAGGAATTGTGTTTGAGAGGCTAAGTTGGAGAGACAAACGCATGTAGAAAAGATCTTGGTTATTGGCTGGGCGTGGTGGCTCATGCCTGTAATCCCAGCACTTTGGAAGCCAAGGCAGGCAGATAACAAGGTCAGGAGATCGAGACCATCCTGGCTAACACAGTGAAACCCCATCTCTACTAAAAATACAAAAAAATTAGCCAGGCTTGGTGGCGGGTGCCTGTATTCCCAGCTACTCAGGAGCCTGAGTCAGGAGAATGGCATGAACCTGGGAGGTGGAGCTTGCAGTGAGCTGAGATCACACCACTGCACTAAGGCCTGGGTGACAGAGCAGCGAGACTCCGTCTCAAAAAAAAAAAAAAAGATCTTGGCTATTTACGTCATAAGAAAATATGCCAAGAACATAAAGATTGAGAGTAAAGCAGATAAGTAAAATATTGGGAGCTAAACTCAGGGTTAGCTAATTTCTTTATTGATTTAGCTAATTTCTTTATTGATTTTTGTTTTCTTTGAGTCATTTGTAACCAGTCATCAGAGGTCAACATTTTTCCCACTTATGTATATTAAATGAAACATTCTGCATTAATCATGATTTCCTTATATTGACTGAATGGAAAAATTGCAGCAAGTTCAGGAAGAGTCAAAACTTGGACCAGTTATTCACCTCACATAGCTACTAAATCGTGTTGAACACTGACTGACATGAATCTTCACCATTAAGGAAATTAAGGCAGGATATAGAAACATATCATATATGGTATCCAGGGTTGGTAGCCAATAGAGGTCTTCCCTAGAGCTCTTAACAGATGGCACAGGAGAAATTCTGGAAAAAAGGAAAAAGAGCTCTTAACAGATGGCACAGGAGAAATTCTGGAAAAAAGGAAAATGGCAAGTAGGCAAGATTTTTCCGACCCTTTCCAGCAGAACCATTCTGCTTTAGCATGTAGAGGTCCTTCTTGGTTTTGTGAGGAAAAGCCTTTATTTTCCTTTAGGAAATAATATGAAATATTTTTTGTCACAATATTCAGGTTCTAAGTGCTAAATAGACTCATATAAATTATTAATTTTTTACTTCTAATCATTTATCTGCATCAGCTACAAAGGGTAGTTTCCTCTACAGAAACTTTTAATTTTTATTTATTTTTATTTTATT
>NW_026663581.1:1599-2061 GCF_009828535.3 Hylobates moloch | reverse complement strand
CCTCAGAAATAATGCCACATATCTACAACTATCTGATCTTTGACAAACCTGACAAAAACAAGAAATGGGGAAAGGATTCCCTATTTAATAAATGGTGCTGGGAAAACTGGCTAGCCATATGTAGAAAGCTGAAACTGGATCCCTTCCTTACACCTTATACAAAAATTAATTCAAGATGGATTAAAGACTTACATGTTAGACCTAAAACCATAAAAACCCTAGAAGAAAACCTAGGCAATACCATTCAGGACATAGGCATGGGCAAGGACTTCATGTCTAAAACACCAAAAGCAATGGCAACAAAAGCCAAAATTGACAAATGGGATCTAATTAAACTAAAGAGCTTCTGCACAGCAAAAGAAACTACCATCAGAGTGAACAGGCAACCTACAGAATGGGAGAAAATTTTTGCAATCTACTCATCTGACAAAGGGCTAATATCCAGAATCTACAATGAACTCA
>NW_026663581.1:0-1499 GCF_009828535.3 Hylobates moloch | reverse complement strand
GAAACAGGAACACTTTTACACTGTTGGTGGGAGTGTAAACTAGTTCACCCATTGTGGAAGACAGTGTGGTGATTCCTCACGGATCTAGAACTAGAAATACCATTTGACCCAGCCATCCCATTACTGGGTATATACCCAAAGGATTATAAGTCATGCTGCTATAAAGACACATGCACACGTATGTTTATTGTGGCACTATTCACAATAGCAAAGACTTGGAACCAAGCCAAATGTCCAACAATGATAAGACTGGATTAAGAAAATGTGGCACATATACACCATGGAATACTATGCAGCCATAAAAAATGATGAGTTCATGTCCTTTGTAGGGACATGGATGAAGCTGGAAACCATCATTCTCAGCAAATTATCGCAAGGACAAAAAACCAAACACTGCATGTTCTCACTCATAGGTGGGAATTGAACAATGAGAACACATGGACACAGGAAGGGGAACATCACACAGCGGGGACTATTGTGGGGTGGGGGGAGGGGGGAGGGATAGCATTAGGAGATATATCTAATGCTAAATGACGAGTTAATGGATGCAGCACACCAACATGGCACATGTATACATATGTAACAAACCTGCACGTTGTGCACATGTACCCTAAAACTTGAAGTATAATAATAATAATAATAATAATAAAAAGAGACTTCCTAGAAAACCAGGGAGGACAACATTGCTTGCAGGACCATTCTCAGATTTTAAGCAGGAGACAGTGACTGAATGAGATTCGCATATAAGAAAGATCACTAATGCTGCACTGTAGATGGTGGGGGGATGTTAAATGACAAGTTAATGGGTGCAGCACACCAACATGGCACATGTATACATATGTAACTAACCTGCACGTTGTGTACATGTACCCTAAAACTTAAAATATAATAAAAAAAAATAACTGTTGTCTGGGATGTGGAAAACTTGGAACCCTCATACATTGCTGGTGGGAACATAAATTGGTGCTGGCACCTTAAAATGTCAAACATAGATATGACCCAGCAATTCCATACCTACGTATATACCCAAGAGAAATGAAAACATATGTCCATGCAAAAACTTATACATGGATGTTCATAGCAGCATTATTCATAATATCCCACAAGTGGGATATTATTAGCTATATTTAGTTATAAAATAGCCCCAAGTGGAAATAACCCAAATGTTTACAAATTGATGAATGGATAAATATAAAATACGTTCTAGGCAAGGTGTGGTGGCTTATGCCTGTAATGCCAACGTTTCGGAGGCTGAAGTGGGAGGATCGCTTGAGGCCAGGAGCTCGAGACCAGCCTGGGCAATATAGGGAGACCCTATATCTACAAAAAATTAAAAAATTAGCTTGGTGTGATGGCATGCACCTGTAGTCCCAGCTACTCAGGAAGCTGAGGTGGGACGATCTGTTGAGCCCTGGAGGTGGAGGCTGTAGTAAGTGGTTGCACCACTGCACTCCAGCTGGGTGACAGAGTGAGACCCTGTCTCAAAAAAAAAAAAAAAA
>NW_026663580.1:0-2061 GCF_009828535.3 Hylobates moloch | reverse complement strand
TTTGCTAAAACTCATATAACTGTACACTTTAAATGGATGAATGTCAAAGTACATAAATTATACTTCAATAAAGCTATAAAGTAGAAGTGTTGAGTATTTTTTAAGTTCAGTTATATTTTTCTTTAAAAATGTATATGTTTATTTTAGAATGTGTGAAAGGTATAAAAATGGGAATTAAAAATCTTAATCCCACCTACCAGAGATAACTACCACTAAGGTTCTTTAATGAGTTAATATTGAAAACACTATTATACCCTGATAGTTTTCACCTAACGTTACATCCTGAGCATTTTACCATTTTAAATTATTCAAAACTATGATATTTGGTGGCTATATAATATTACATTATGTGTGCTATGGTAGTAGATTTACCAATTCCCCTTTAGTAGACATTTAGATATTTACAATTTTTATCCTTATGAGGCTAAATTCTGAAAGTGTAAATAAGGTCCAAAATTTATGGATGATTTTTGAGGTGCTTGATAAATACATATTTCTAAATTGCTTTTCAGAAATATTTCATAATCAGTGTAAGAGAGTGACCATAGCACTGTTACTTGGCAGCACTATTGTTTTCTTTCTTTATATATTTAAATATTTTTAATTACTTGCATTTCTGGTGAGATTAATTCTTTCTAAGGTACTACCGGAGTCACTGGGGCTGTTTACACATAGTCCAGTTCATCTCCCTTTGGAAATACAACAGGTTTGGACTCTTCTCCCCTTTTGAAATTATGCTTGACCATGGGACTTGCTTTGGCCAATGAAATATGAATAAAGTGACATGTCACTTCTGGCCCAAAACTTTAGGAGCCAGTGCACAATTTGCCACATTTCCCTATTTCGTGCGTGTGTGATGGATGATGAGAGTGTGAATTGAAATGGAGCTTCTGTCAGCCTGGGGCCCTAAGAGACCTGGATGACCTTGGCTCCCCAGTCAACCCACACTGGGAGGTAGCATGAGTAAGATATAAATCTTATTGCATCACTGAAATTCAGGGCTGGTTGTCACTGAAGCATAATTGAGATTATCCTGACTGATATGATTCCATGTATTTTTGTATAACAGTATAGCGAAAAATTGATCAATGTCCTTTCACTTTAGGAAAATGCATAAATTGATATGAGGACTGTGTGATTCTGAGACAAAGGAAAAATATATGTCTTCATAGCCAATGATTTTTCAATTTAAAAATAATATTGTAGTGCTCACTTCAGCACCACATATACTAAAATTGGAATGACACACAGAAGATTAGCATGGTCCCTGTGCAAGGATGACATGCAAATTCATGAAGCATTCCATATTTTTTTAAAAAGAAAATAATATTGTAATATATTTCTACAAGTAAAGTGAAGAAAGGAAATTATATGATTCATAGGAATAAAGTAAACCATGAGTTTTGTGAAAATGGCACCAAAAATTCAGAAAGAAAGGGAAAAGTCAACTGAGACTCTAAGTTGATTCATTCCTATTTTGTTTTGTGTCCTTCTACTGGTGTTACCCAGACAACACTGCATGCAATGTGGCTGAACAGGTGCAACCTTGCACTGCTGTAATAAGAAAAGGTATTTAGAAGTGTTACACAAGACATTTTATGACAATCCAGCTTCTGCCAGTGAATGGAGCATTTTGTGTTTGGATCCCAAAGAAGTTAGTCTTCTTGTCAAAGGAAAGAAACTAAAGTATCCTTCCCAAGGCCACACGTAGGCAGAAACACATACAGGATGCAGAAGGTCAGGTAGAACCACAATGGCAGGGAAACAGAGGCTCAATAAGGAGATAACATTTTGCCAATCGTATTTGTGGACAGACCAGAAATATTCTAGCATAGGGATTAAGGACCCCAAAGAAGTGACTTCTCAGAACAAGCAGGCTTAAGATTTGGGGCCAGAATCTAAACAGAATCTATGGAACTTGTACAATGCAAGGAGAAAAATACCAAATGGCTAAGCAATCTCACCTTTAAAAATGATAACAGAACTCTCTCCTAAATAGTATTCTTTATTGGTATACATAAAATGTTATGTGTATATACACATATACATACATATGTATAT
>NW_026663579.1:0-2061 GCF_009828535.3 Hylobates moloch | reverse complement strand
GAAGAACATTCCATGTTCATGGGTTGGAAGAATCAGTATCGTGAAAATGGCCATACTGCCCAAGGTAATTCATAGATTCAACGCCATCCCCATCAAGCTACCAATGACTTTCTTCACAGAATTGGAAAAAACTACTTTAAAGTTCATATGGAACCAAAAAAGAGCCCACATCGCCAAGCCAATCCTAAGCCAAAAGAACAAAGCTGGAGGCATCACGCTACCTGACTTCAAACTATACTACAAGGCTACAGTAACCAAAACAGCATGGTACTGGTACCACAACAGAGACATAGATCAATGGAACAGAACAGAGTCCTCAGAAATGATGCCACATATCTACAACTATCTGATCTTTGACAAATCTGACAAAAACAAGAAATGGGGAAAGGATTCCCTATTTAATAAATGGTGCTGGGAAAACTGGCTAGCCATATGTAGAAAGCTGCAACTGGATCCCTTCCTTACACCTTATACAAAAATTAATTCAAGATGGATTAAAGACTTACATGTTAGACCTAAAACCATTAAAACCCTACAAGAAAAGCTAGGCATTACCATTCAGGCCATAGGCGTGGGCAAGGACTTCATGTCTAAAACACCAAAAGCAATGGCAACAAAAGCCAAAATTGACAAATGGGATCTAATTAAACTAAAGAGCTTCTGCACAGCAAAAGAAACTACCATCAGAGTGAACAGGCAATTTTTTTTTTTTTTTTTTTTTTTTTTTTTTTTTTTTTTTTTTTTTTTACTTCTCAAAAGAAGACATTTATGCAGCCAAAAAACACATGAAAAAATGCTCATCATCACTGGCCATCAGAGAAATGCAAATCAAAACCACAGTGAGATACTATCTCACACCAGTTAAAATGGCCATCATTAAAAAGTCAGGAAACAACAGGTGCTGGAGAGGATGTGGAGAAATAGGAACACTTTTACACTGTTGGTGGGACTGTAAACTAGTTCAACTATTGTGGAAGTCAATGTGGCGATTCCTCAGGGATCTAGAACTAGAAATACCATTTGACCCAGCCATCCCATTACTGGGTATATACCCAAAGGACTATAAATCATGCTGCTATAAAGACACATGCACACTGCACACGTATGTTTATTGCGGCACTATTCACAATAGCAAAGAGCTGGAACCAACCCAAATGTCCAACAAGGATAGACTGGATTAAGAAAATGTGGCACACATACACCATGGAATACTATGCAGCCATAAAAAATGATGAGTTCATGTCCTTTGTAGGGACATGGATGAAACTGGAAAACATCATTCTCAGTAAACTATCGCAAAGACAAAAAACCAAACACCGCATGTTCTCACTCATAGGTGGGAATTGAACAATGAGAACTCATGGACACAGGAAGGGGAACATCACACTCTGGGGACTGTTGTGGGGTGGGGGAAGGGGGGAGGGACAGCATTAGGAGATATACCTAATGCTAAATGACGAGTTAATGGGTGCAGCAAAACAACGTGGCACATGGATACATATGTAACAAACCTGCACATTGTGCACATGTACCCTAAAACCTAAAGTATAATAATAAAATTAAATAAAATAAAAAAATAAAGTTCCTCAAATGTGAAAAAAATAAATAAAAATTTATTTGTTAAAAGATCACTTAATACTTTGTCATTTGAAATATTTGATATGTTTAGTCCAATGGTTCTCAATCTCAGCTGGAAAGTTTAATAACAGTTGTGGTCAGCAGAATGATATGATTTCCTGCACAAAAGGCAAAGTCCATGTTCACAAAAATTGTTTGGCAGAAAATAAGGACGTGCTTTTTATACTTAGAGTCTCCTGTTATGGGGTGTCCTCTCAATTACTTTAGTTTTATTTTGTTGAAAGATCACTTAATACTTTGCCACTTGAAATATTTGATATGTTTAGCCCAATGGTTCTCAATCTCAACTAGAAAGTTGTTTAATATCAGTTGTGGTCATCAGAATAAGATAGTCTCCAAAAGGTACTCTACACCCATTCACAGTTTACACTCCCTGCATATTCCCCAGTGTTAGGGGTGGAGGGTGTCCGGTTCTTGGCGCTT
>NW_026663578.1:300-2062 GCF_009828535.3 Hylobates moloch | reverse complement strand
ACAAGCAACAAGCCCTAGGGGTAACAAAAAATTCTGAAAATTACTTGACAATAACGTACACACTGCCTCTTCCACCCATCCTTGTATTGTAAGAGAAGGGTGACTTTCTGAGACTCCTTTTATTTACCAGGTAGCAAAAACTCAAGTAAATGGCCAGGTGGGAAATTATCAGATACAAGGAAGGTAAGAGCATTGAGTTGGGCAATGTCCTTGTAGACTCAGGTACCCAGGAAAGGCAGGGAACAAAGAGGACATCTAATCTATGAAGGAAACTGGGAGGCTGGGCAAAGGCCTAAAGTCCTTCTCAACGCTAAGACTCAATCATAAGAAAGAAAACATTTCCCTTAATTTGAAGGTGCAGCTGTTCAAATTAGTACAGCTTTTCCCTGTTGGAATGAAAACACTGTGTGCATGTTTATTCTTTACCTACTCTTCCCCTCAAGTTAAAGTTCATTCTACAAAAAAAGGGAGAGGTGAACTCAGTATTATTGATCTGTGGGATGTTTTACCCAAGGATTTCAAGCTAATCACCTTCTTGGGGATAAGGAATCTGAGTCACATAAGTTAAATGATTTACTTCAAGGTAGAGATATGATTCTATCAGCTTAGGGCCCTTCTCTTGGAAATTGTACAATTTGTTCCATTTCTAGATTTTAATCTCAGGTATAAAAAAGGTACATTTATTGCTCCTTATTCCTCTGATTTTAATTCCCTGGAAGATAAGCATTTTCCAGTTACTAATTAAAATGCCTAGCTAGTGAGTTCTCTACTACAGCCAGCACTAATACAATTTCAAAATACCAAAGGAATTCTTGTTTGAGATTTTTTTTATGTTATTACACAACTCAGATATCGCTATTTTTTACATATTTATGCTTAGAGTAAAGGGGAAATACATTTGTCCCCATTTTACAAATGGGCAAAGAAAACTGAAGAAGTCACCAATAGTCTCTGAGGGAACTGTCTGATGATGACTACATTAAAACACTAGGATGCTCTGCTTTGCAGAACCACAAGAAGGAAAAAAAAAAAAAGAATTAAAAGCAGAGGAAGTCTTCATAATCATGGGAGAGAAGGTCTGAGCACAAACCCAACCAATGACTATATAAAAGTGAGAGGAAAGAACTGTCCATGTCTAATTTCAGAGGCCATTTAAGAAAAATAATGTCCGTGCTTAGAACCCTAAACCAAATTCCTTTGGGGAAAATCCTATTATACTAACACCTTTATAATAAATCTATCTCACTTTTTTTTTTTTTCCTTTGGTAGAGTCTTGCTCTATGGCCCAGGCTGGAGTGCAGTGGCACAATCATGGCTCACTGCAACCTCCGCCTCTCAGGTTCAAGCAATTCTTCTGTCTCAGCCTCCCAAGTAGCTGGGATTAAAGGCGCCCACCACCACGCCTGGCTAATTTTTGTATTTTTAGTAGAGATGAGGTTTCACCACGTTATCCAGGCTGGTCTCGAACTCCTGACCTCAGGTGATCCACCTGCCTCAGCCTCCCAAAATGCTGGGATTGTAGGCATGAGCCACTGCACCCAGCCCTATCTCCACTTTTTAAAGTGGTCTAACTTTACCAAGACATTTCTAAGCTGATCATAGCATTTTAGTTTAGTTCTCAAACTCCTGATGATAAGAATCACTTGAGCTATTTGTTAAACACACTTATTCCAAATACAGATCTGGATGGCCCTATAGAGATTAAGAACACATCCTATTCAGTCCCTTGACCTATGATCCATGATTCTATCTGCTTACGGAC
>NW_026663578.1:0-290 GCF_009828535.3 Hylobates moloch | reverse complement strand
AGCATATATGTGTAGTAATAGCATATATACGGCATATATATAAAACTTAGCAAAGTCATAGCAATCTTTGCACTTTTGGGAAAGCTAAAATGATGTAATAAACTTACTGTTAAAGAAAATATCTACAGAGGCAAGGGCAATAACACAGCTGTACAATTTTGTCTTAGGGGGTATAAAATACAGTCCATTTTGTAATCCCGAAATGGCATGCAGCCATATAACATTGTAACTTCAACTTAGCACTGATGGGGAAAGGGATCCTTAAAGTTTAGCATATCACCTCAAAGATC
>NW_026663577.1:0-2062 GCF_009828535.3 Hylobates moloch | reverse complement strand
TTCCACTGTAGGCCCCTTAGTGCTCCGAATTTCCCCTTGGAGTTTCTGCAGAAACAGTGTTTCAGAACTGCTCAATCAAGAGTAAGCTTCAACTCTGTTACTTGAATGCACAGAACAGTGAGAAGTTTCACAGAATGCTTCTGTGTTGTTTTTATTTGAAGATAATCCTTTTTCCACTATAAGCCACTTAGCGCTCAGTATGTCGACTTCCAGTTTCTACAGAAAGAGTGTTTCAGAACTGCTCAATCAAAAGTTAGCTTCAACCCTGTTAGTTGAATGCACAAAACAGAAAGAAGTTTCACAGAATGCTTCTGTGAAGTTTTTATTTGAAGATATTCCTTTTTCCACTGTAGGCCATTTAGTGCTCCGAATGTTCCCTGACAGTTACTACAGAAAGAGTGTTTCAGAAGTGCTCAATCAAAAGTAAGCTTCAACTCTGTTGCATGCATAGAACAGAAAGAAGTATCACAGAATGCTTCTGTGTAGTTTTTATTTGAAGACATTCCTTTTTCCACTTTAAGCCCTTTAGCGCTCAGAATGTCGGCTTCCAGTTTTCACAGAAAGAGTGTTTCGGAACTGCTCTATCAAAAGTAAGCTTCCACTCTGTTAGTTGAATGCACTGAACAGAAAGAAGTTTCACAGAATGCTTCTGTGTAGTTTTTATTTGAAGACATTCCTTTTTCCACTTTAAGCCATTTAGCGCTCAGAATGTCGGCTTGAAGTTTTCACAGAAAGAGTGTTTCGGAACTGCTCTTTCAAAAGTAAGCTTCCACTCTGTTAGTTCAATGCACTGAACAGAAAGAAGTTTCACAGAATGCTTCTGTGTAGGTTTTATTTGAAGACATTCCTTTTTCCACTTTAAGCCATTTAGCGCTCAGAATGTCGGCTTGCAGTTTTCACAGAAAGAGTGCTTCGGAACAGCTCTATGAAAAGTAAGCTTCCACTCTGTTAGTTCAATGCACTGAACAGAAAGAAGTTTCACAGAATGCTTCTGTGTAGTTTTTATTTGAAGACATTCCTTTTTCCACTTTAAGCCCTTTAGCGTTCAGAATGTCCACTTGCAGTTTCTACAGATATAGTGTTTCAGAACTGCTCTATCAAAAGTAAGCTTTAACTCTGTTAGTTCAAAGCACTGAACAGAAAGGAGTTTCACAGAATGCTTCTGTGTAGTTTCTTTTTGAAGATATTCCTTTTTCCACTGTAGGCCCCTTAGTGCTCCGAATGTCCCGTTGCAGTTTCTACAGAAACAGTGTTTCAGAACTGCTCAATCAAAAGTAAGCTTCAACTCTGTTAGTTGAATGAACAGAACAGAAAGCAGTTTCACAGAGTGCTTCTGTGTAGTTTTTATATGAAGACACTCCTTTTTCCACTATAGGACCCTTAGCGTTCTGAATGTCCCCTTACAGTTTCTACAGGAGAGTTTCAGAACTGCTCTATCAAAAGTACCCTTCAACTCTGTTAGTTGAATGCACAGAAGAGAAAGAAGTTTCACAGAATGCTTCTGTGTAGTTTTTATTTGAAGATATTCCTTTTTCAACTTTTGGCCCCTTATCGCTCAGAATGTCCCCATGCAGTTTTCACAGAAAGAGTGTTTCATTACTGCTCTATCAAATGTAAGATTCAACTCTGTTAGTTGAATGCACAGAACAGAAAGAAGTTACACAGAATGCTTCCGTGTACTTTTTATTTGAAGATATTCCTTTTTCCTCTATAGGCCCCATATTGCTCCGAATTTCCCCTTGCAGTTTCTACAGAAAGAGTGTTTCAGAATTGCTCAATCAAGAGTAAGCTTCAACTCTGTTAGTTGCATGCACAGAACAGAAAGAAGTTTCAGAGAATGCTTCTGTGTAGTTTTTATTTGAAGATATTCCTTTTTCCAATAAAGGCCTCTTAGTACTCAGAATGTCCCCTTCAAGTTTCTAAAGAAGGAGTGTTTCAGAACTGTTCAATCAAAAGATAGCTTCAACTCTGCTACTTGAATGCACAGAACAGAAAGCAGTTTCACAGGATGCTTCTGTGCAGTTTTTATTTGAAGAAATGCCTTTTTCCCCTAGAGGCCTTT
>NW_026663576.1:0-2062 GCF_009828535.3 Hylobates moloch | reverse complement strand
TATTTTCATGAATCTTTATACAACTATCTAAGCCACAGAACTTAAATACTTTATAGAAGCGCACATGAGGTGCTTTTATTTGTAAAAATCTCCCCTACTTATGCAAAGAATTTTGAATCTTATTTCCTTTCTATGTTTGGAATTCTGGCTAAGCTTATTTAAATCTTTACTGACTTACCTTTAAGCAGTATCTGATTTGAATGCTTCCATTGCCTAATGCTAATATTACATTTTTCTTGATGCTTTTGGTTTCGCCTTGCTTCTTAGTCGGGTATGTCATTTTTAGAAATAGATGATCATAGTCAACATAATGCAACAAGGGGTAAATATACACAGAGAAATGTTATTTTGCATTTTCTATAGATGATAAGACTATCCCAGGTATGCATGCACAGGACTAAGCAGGCATAATTTTCACCTTTTGAATATAGTATAATAGATTCAATGCCTGATTATCCATATGTACTGTTTTTTGTGTGTGTGTGAATTGTTTGCATTAATTTTAATGCCTTTATCAGCTTCCCACAACTCCATGCAACATTCCTCCAAATCAACTTCCCCCATTGACTGGAATTATTTACATTTTCATTTGCTGAAAATACTGACTTATAAAACACAATTAGGAAAGTAGGCTTAATTCAAAGACAAAGTATTCCAAGCTAAGATAGAGAACACATCCAAAGCCAAACAGAAATGACTTTGGGTTTTTTGGACTTCTTGAGTTATCTGTACTACAATGCCCCTCTCTTTTATGGGTCATTGAGAGTTGGCTGTAATTTCCATTTGGTGTTAAATCATGAACGTATGAGTAGATATAAGCCAAGAAGCATGTACATCATCCATATGGAGCTGTTACAGAAAATACCCTGCTGATGCTGAAAGAGTGAAAATAAGAAGCCAATCTTGCTGGAACAGTGAAAATAAACGTGAAGATTGTGAAGATAAAAGACCAGAGTATAGAAAAGTTGACCTTACTTTTCTTATTTTTTTCTATGCTACTCATTGTTCTATTTTTCAAATAAAAATTGCTGTTGAATACAGAGATTTGCATAAAATTCATGAAAAGTTGCATGCTAGAGGGCAAAACAAGAGAGCTTTTCAGCATAAGTGCACATATTTGTATCTCTCAGAATAATTAGTCATAGTGAACCAAGCAAACTATGTTTTTACCATGGTGAACATTGCAAACCATTATCAGTTATCTGTGAAAACTTCAAATGCCCTTTTCAAACACTTTTTAAAAATAGAATAGTGAATCTGTGTATTTGAGAAAAATACAGATAAGAAGATGCTATGTATTGTCCAAGTAACTTATTAAGTCTTAAAAGAATTTTTCTTGGAGACTAAGCATCATATTTTGTAAAATTATACAGATTTAAAATGCAATAAGGTCATGTTTATCCTGGAGAAATTTGAAAACTGACATTGGTTTTAAACTTTGGTCAAATTTATTCTTGCTTTTTGACTGGGTCATTTTAGTAGTTCATTTAAAAATCATTCCAAGTACAGTATTTGTTGTATTATTAAGGAGAATAAAGAGGAAAATCAAACAGTGAAATCTTTTTTTTTTCTATTATGGTTTTGTTTGACTTTACATGGCTACATGGCTGAAATATCAAGGTTGGATTATTTTTTGCATTATCTGTTTATCTTTCTTTTATAGATAAATAGTGTTAGGATTTTGCTGTTGGCAAATCACCTCTTGTTTTTGATCATGATACAAGTTAACTCTCTAGCTTATGTCCAGCTAGAAAAAAAAAGGAAACTAGCATAAGAATGGCAAATGCCATGGCTCACGCCTGTAATTCCAGCACTTTGGGAGGCCGAGGTGGGTGCATCACGAGGTCAGGAGATCAAGACCATCCTGGCTAACACAGTGAAACCCTGTCTCTACTAAAAATACAAAAAAAATTAGCCTGGTGTGGTGGTGGGCACCTGTAGTCCCAGCTACTTGGGAGGCTGAGGCAGGAGAATGGTGTGAACCCAGGAGGCGGAGCTTGCAGTGAGCCGAGATCGCGCCACTGCACTCCAGCCTGGGCGACAGAGCGAGACTCCATCTCAA
>NW_026663575.1:0-2062 GCF_009828535.3 Hylobates moloch | reverse complement strand
GTCGCCCAGGCTGGAGTGCAGTGGCGCGATCTCGGCTCACTGCAAGCCCCGCCTCCCAGGTCCACACCATTCTCCTGCCTCAGCCTCCCGAGTAGCTGGGACTACAGGCGCCCGCCACCATGCCCGGCTAATTGTTTGTATTTTTAATAGAGACGGGGTTTCACCGTGTTAGCCAGGATGGTCTTGATCTCCTGACCTCGTGATCCACTCGCCTCGGCCTTCCACCCTCCTCAGTCTCTCAAAGTGCTGGGATTACAGGCGTGAGCCACCGTGCCCGGCCCCAGGAGTTGTTATATTTTAAAAATCAAGGTATATCATCTGGCAAGTCTACTTCTAGATATGTGCCCAAAATAGTTGAAAAGAGGTGTTTAAACAAACACATGGCTGGGCACGGTGGCTCACACCTGTAATCCCAGCACTTTGGGAGGCTGAGGTGGGTGGATCACAAGGTCAGGAGATTGAGACCATCCAGGCTAACATGGTGAAACCCCATCTGTACTAAAAATACAAAAATTAGCCAGGCATGGTGGCGGGTGCCTGTAGTCCCAGCTACTCGGGAGGCTGAGGCAGAATGGCATGAACCTGGGAGGTGGAGCTTGCAGTGAGCCGAGATCATGCCACTGCACTCCAGCCTGGGCGACAGAGCGAGACTCCATCTCAAATTAAATAAATATACATAAATATATTTGTTTGTAAATATCAATATATTAATAAATAATATCAATATATCAATAAATGGTTGGTGGATGAGTGGATAGGTGGATGGATGGAAGAGATAGATTGATGGAACAGTGGGCAGGCAGTGTATGGATGAATGGTTGGATGGGTGTATGGATGAATGATCACAGGAATAGATGGATGAATGGGTGTACAGATGAATGGAAGGATGGATGGACAGATGAATGGATGGATGAATTTATGGAAGGTGTATTATAATAGATGATGGATGTATAGATGGACAAATTGATGATAGGTGGATAGATGAATGAATGGATGGATAGGTGAATGGATGAGTCTATAGATGGATGATGAATGTATGGTGGAAGTATGGACGGACAGATCAATGGACAGATGGATGGATAGTGAATGTATGGTGGAAGTATGGATGGACAGATCAATGGACAGACGGATGGGTAGACAGTTGGGTAACAGTGGATGGATGGATGGTGTGTTAGTCTGTTTGTGTTGCTACAAAGGTATGTCTAAGTCTGGGTAATTAATTTTTTTAAAAAGAGGCTAGTTTTTTTAAAAAGAGGCTTATTTGGCTCATAGTTCTGTTTTCTTAAGATGGAGTCTCGCTGTGTCCCCCAGGCCGGAGTGCACTGGTGCAATCTCAGCTCACTGCAAGCTCCACCTCCCGGGTTCATGCCATTCTCCTGCCTCAGCCTCTCCAGCAGCTGGGACTACAGGCACCCGCCACCGCACCCAGCTAATTTTTTTGTATTTTTAGTAGAGATGGGGTTTCACTGTGTTAGCCAGGATGGTCTCCATCTCCTGACCTCGTGATCCTCCCGCCTCAGCCTCCAAAGTGCTGGGATTACAGGCGTGAGCCACCAAGCCTGGCCTTGGCTCATAGTTCTGCATGCTGTACAAGAAGGATGGCACCAATATCTTCTTCTGATGAGGGTTTCAGGAAGCTTCCACTAAAGGCAGGAAGCCTCCCTGTGCAGATCACACGGTGAGAGAGAGAAGGAAGATGCCAGGCGCTTTTCAACAATGAGTTCTTGCAGGAAATGGGAGTGAGAACTCACTCCTGTGAGAATGGCACAAAGCCATTAATGATGAATCCACCCCCACCATGCAAACACCTCCCACCAGACCCCACCTTCAATGTTGGGGATCAAATTTCAACATGAGACTTGGGACCAAACAAATAATATCCAAACCATAGCAGATGGATGAGTGGGTGGGTGGATAAATGGAGGGAGGGAGGGAGGAAGGGATGAATGGGTGGATGGACGACGGAATGGATGGATGGATAGGTGGATGGATGGATGGATGGATGAATGGGTGGGTAGGTAGATAGGTGGATGGGTGGATGGGTGATGGGTAGATGGGTGGA
>NW_026663574.1:0-2062 GCF_009828535.3 Hylobates moloch | reverse complement strand
ATTTGAAGATATACCTTTTTCCACTATAGGCCCCTTAGCGCTCTGAATGTCCACTTGCAGTTTCTACAGATACAGTGTTTCAGAACTACTCAATCAAAAGTAAACTTCAAATCTGTCAGTTGAATTCACAGAACAGAAAGGAGTTTCACAGAATGCTTCTGTGTAGTTTTTATTTGAGGATATTCCTTTTTCCACTATAGGTCCCCTAGCACTCCGTATGTCCACTTGCAATTTCAACAGAATGAGTGTTTCAGAACTGCTCAATCAAAAGTAAGGTTCACCTCTGTTAGTTGAATGCATAGAACAGAATGAAATTTCACAGAATGCTTCCGTGTAGTTTTTAAGATAGTCCTTTTTCCAGTATAGACCACTTAGCCCTTGGAATATCCACCTGCTGTTTTTACAGAAAGAATGTTTCAGAACTGCTCCATCAAAAATAATGTTCAATTCGGTTAGATGAATTTACAGAACAGAAAGGAATTTCACAAAATGCTTCTCTGTAGTTGTTATTTGAAGATATTCCTTTTTGCACTATAGGTCCCTTAGCACTCTGTATATCCACTTGCAATTTCTACAGAAAGAGTGTTTCAGAGCTGCTCAATCAAAAGTAAGGTTCAACTGTGTTAATTGAATGCACACAATGGAAAGAAGTTTCACAGAATGCTTCTGTGTAGTTTTCATTTGAAGATATTTCTTTTTACACTCTAGGCTCCTTAGCGTTCGGAATGTCCACTTCCAGTTTCTACAGAAAGAGTGTTTCAGAACTGCTCAATCAAAAGTAAGGTTCAACTCTGTTCGTAGGATGCACAGAAGAGAAAGAAGTTTCACAGAATGCTTCTGTGTAGTTTTTATTTGAAGACATTCCTTTTTCCAGTATAGGCCCCTTAGCCCTCTGAATGTCCACTTGCAGTTTCCACAGAAAGAGTGTTTCAGAACTTTTCCATCAAAAATGAAGTTCAACTCTGTTAGTTGAATGCCCAGAACAGAAAGAAGTTTCACAGAATGCTTCTGCGTAGTTTTTATTTGAAGATATTCCTTTTTCCACTATAGGTCCCTTAGTATTCTTTATGTCCATTTGTAGTTTCCACAGAAAGACTATTTCAGAACTTCTCAATCAAAAGCATGGTTTATCACTGTTAGTTGAATGCATAGAACAGAAATAAGTTTCACAGAATGCTTCTGTGTAGTTTTTATTTGAAGATATTCCTTTTTCCACTATAGGCTCCTTAGCGCTCTGAATGTCCACTTGCAGTTTCTACGGATAGAGTGTTTCAGAACTGCTCAATAAAAAGTAAAGTTCAACTCTGTTAGTAGAATGCTCAGAAGAGAAAGAAGTTTCACAGAATGCTTCTGTGTAGTTTTTATTTGAAGACATTCCTTTTTCCACTATTGGCCCCTTAGGCCTCCGAATGTCCACTTGTAGTTTCCTCAGAAAGAGTGTTTCAGAACTTCTCCATCAAAAGTGAAGTTCAACTCTCTTAGTTGAATGCACTGAACAGAAAGAAGTTTCACAGAATGCTTCTGTGTAGTTTTTATTTTAAGATAGTCCTTTTTCCATTATAGACCCCTTAGGGCTCGGATTATCCACCTGCAGTTTTTACAGAAAGGGTATCTCAGCACTGCTCAATCACAGGTAATGTTCAACTATGTTAGTTGAATTCACAGAACAGAAAGGAGTTTCACAGAATGCTTCTGTGTAGTTTTTATTTGAAGATATTCCTTTTTCCACTACAGGTCCCTTAGAACTCTATATGTCCACTTGCAATTTTTACAGAAAGAGTGTTTCAGAACTGCTCAATCAATAGTAAGGTTCAACTCTGTTAGCTGCATGCATAGAACAGAAAGAAGTTTCACAGAATGCTTCTGTGTAGTTTTTATTTGAAGATATTCCTTTTTCCACAATAGGCCCCTTAGCGATCGGAATATCCAGTTGCAGTTTCTACAGCAAGAGTATTTCAGAATTGCTCAATCTAAAGTAATGTTCAACTCTGTTAGTTGAATTCACAGAACAGAAAGGAGTTTCACAGAATGTTTCTACGTAGTTGTTATTTGAACATATTAC
>NW_026663573.1:0-2062 GCF_009828535.3 Hylobates moloch | reverse complement strand
CTTATGTCTATGACTCATATGAAAACAAACTGGTATAGATCCTTACCCCCTAAGCCAAAAAAATCATTTATAATGGAACAAAAAGCATGAACTTACGGAATCTGAAACTTTAGCAGATGCCCTCTTGTTCCTTCAACAGTGAAGTGAAAACCTCGGGTTCCTGTTTGCAACACTGTTGGCCACTGGAGACACAGAAGACACAGAGCCAGAGGGTTAGTGTCCTGAAGGAACAAATGCCGTGGGGGATAGTAATTCAGATTTCCCCCTGCAAACTGTTCACCTTCTTATGTATCCAGGTGCCCCTGTGCATCCAGAAAGCTCAGCTGGGACCCTCTACTTAACCCTGAAGGGCAGCCCAAGGGGCAACGAAGGACTGAGCCCCCAGGTCCTCCTTTCCACCCTGACTTGGCACTCTAGAAAACCAGGATGAAGCTTGTTTCCAAACAGGATACTCACTGACTCACATACGAAATGAAAAAGGCACACTTCCTCTGTAAAGTCTTCATTTATGCTACTTAGTGGAGAAGGGGAAAGACATCTATATCGTATTACTGTATGTGGCATTTTGCAAATAATGAAGCATTTCAACTGGCTCCATCAGAGCCCTTTCCACACTACAGTTCCAATCGTCCATGAGGGCTTGCGGTCAGTTCAAAAGGCACTGGACACTGAATCAGGAGATCTGTATCCTGGAACAGTAAAAGCTGACAGCCCAGAGGGAAGAGCTGTCATACCTTCACGACACAGGAGGATGTCGGATGCACACTCACCCCTGCCTGGCTGCTGCTCCTGGCTTTTTCCTGGCCAACGTCTACAACTTGACATATCTCACTGCTTAAATTTTCCATCTTAGAAACCTTTACTCAAGAAAACTCGTTTTAGTGTTTAGTTTTTAGTGGCTCTATGTAAGAGACATGACACTGTCCCATATGCTAAGGTTGGCCAGCCATTCGGGGGATACCTTTTCCATCCTGCTAGTGGCATTTTAGAAGACCACTGAATAGTCTCAGAAATATCATAGGCCGGGCGTGGTGGCTCACGCTTGTAATCCCAGCACTTTGGGAGGCCGAGGCGGGCGGATCACGAGGTCAGGAGATCGAGGCCATCCTAACATGGTGAAACCCCGTCTCTATTAAAAAACACACACACAAAAAAATTAGCCGGGCGTGGTGGCGGGCGCCTGTAGTCCCAGCTACTCGGGCGGCTGAGGCAGGAGAATGGTGTGAACCCGTGAGGCGGAGCTTGTAGTGAGTGGAGATTGCACCACCGCACTCCAGCCTGGGTGACAGAGTGAGACTCCGTCTCAAAAAAAAGAAAAAAGAGAAATGTATCATAAAGAATAGTTTTAGGGGCTGGGCGCGGTGGCTCATGCCTGTAATCCCAGCATTTTGGGAGGCCAAGGTGGGCGGATCACCTGAAGTCAGGAGTTCGAGTCCAGTCTGGCCAACGTGGCAAAACCCCCTCTCTACTAAAAATTAGCTGGGCGTGGTGGCGGGCACCTGTAATCCCAGCTACTTGGGAAGCTGAGGCAGGAGAATCGCTTGAACCCAGGAGGCAGAGGTTGCAGTGAGCCTAGACTGTGCCACTGTACTCCAGCCCGGGCGACAGAGAGAGACAATGTCTGCAAAAAACAAAAGAAAAGAAAAAAAAAGCTTTAGGAAATAATACACTCAGCAATCAGAAGAGGGGATGTGAGGGATGTCTTCAAGTATTTAGAAATACTTGCAATTCAGAAATTACTTATTATGTGGGATAAAAAATTATTCTTTATTTCTCCAATTTCTAGTCTCTGTTTTTATTGACATAAGCTAATTTCGTTTTTTCTTTTTTCAGAAAAAAAAATGAGAAAGAACGAATATTCTTCTACCTTAATATAATTTTTTACATGGTAAAATCATATTTTAAGAAAGAAGTCTTTGAAATAATTTTAATACAAACGTTCTTGAAAATTTTGTAAAGTGCCCTATTAACATAGGTAATAGCACCAATAAAAACAGTACATTATACCAAATGTAAGTAGAAACAGGGAAATCACTCAACGGTTATTTGTTCTTTCTAGGAT
>NW_026663572.1:0-2062 GCF_009828535.3 Hylobates moloch | reverse complement strand
GACAGAGCAAGACTCCGTCTCAAAAAAAAAAAAAAAAAAAAGAGCAAGACCTTAGGCAAGTCATTTAACCTTCTGGGCCTCAGTTTCTTCATCTTTAAAATGGAGTACGGCCGGGCGCAGTGGCTCACGCTTGTAATCCCAGCACTTTGGGAGGCCGAAGTGGGTGAATCACCTGAGGTCAGGAGTTCAAGACCAGCCTGGCCAACATGGTGAAACCCAATCTCTACTAAAAATACAAAAATTAGCCGGGTGTGGTTGTGCATGCCTGTAATTCCAGCTGCTCGGGAGGCTGAGGCAGGAGAATTGTTTGAGCTCGGGAGGCGGAGGTTGCAACGAGCAGAGATCGCACCACCGCATTCCAGCCTGGGCAACAGAGTGAGACTCCATCTCAAAAAAAAAAAAAAAAATTTGCAAAGCACTTACAGTATCTGACCTGAGTATCCCAGAAACTTGCTTACCCTTTTTTCCATTGTGTTAGGGCTGCTAAGGGTTAACTGAGAAGACTCTGGTTCTTGCCGAGCCTTGAGTGTGGTGGAGTTAAGACTTGAGAAAGCCTTCAAGTCAAAGGAAATGGCAGGAACAGTTAAAGATAAGAAATTACAGGGCCTAGGGGAAAGGTACAGGGGCTGTGGTTGGGATTGAGGGTCTTCAGGAAGTAGTAGAGAATGGTGAATTTAGCCAGGCAAGATGATGGAGGGCCTTGATTGGGTGGGAAATTTGAACTCTTGGCTAGGCAACAGGGAGCCATTGAAGGTTTTAGACAGGAGTTACATGATGAATTCTATGATGATGGTGGTGGTGGTTGTGATTACTGTTTACTGAAACCCTGGTGTGCCAGGCATGAGCCTGAACGCTTTTCTTTCATTCTTACTGAATCCTCACCATAGCTCTTAAAAGTATGTACTGTAAACAGGAAAACTAAGGCTCCTAGAGGTTAAGATTCTCCAGCTAGTAGAATTCCAGCTCTGGTCTGTCTGGCTGGGAGCCTTTTCCACTTTACCACCTTTTCGTTTCCACCACCCATGCAAGTTGTTAACTGGGCCTTTGAGATCTTCCAGACATGAGATTGTTCATGCTAGATTTGCACGCTGGGCTATAGAGAAGTGGAATTATGCTGTGTCCCCTAAGGGAAGGGTACCTCCTGCCCAGCAGAGAAGACATTTGTAAAATTTCACAAGTGCCTGTGGCATATTTTTGGAATTCTGACCAAGAGCAGTGTTGAGCCCCACTGACTGCCGGGTCCCTGGCTAATGAAGGATAACTCTGAGTAGGTTTCTAAGACAGCCCTAAGGTAATCAATGTGGGGTGGGGGTGAAGGGTGGAGTTCCTGTAGAGAAATAAAACTGAATATAAAGTTTAAACATAGACAGCAGGCCAGGTGCAGTGGCTCACGCCTGTAATCCCAGTACTTTGAGAGGCCAAGGTAGGAGGATAGCTGGAGCCTAGGAGTTGGAGACTAGCCTGGGCAACATAGGGAGACCCCGTCTCTACAAATAATAAAAAAAAAATTAGCCAGGTATGGTGGCAGATGCCTGTGGTCCCAAGTACCTGGGAGGCTGAGGCAGGAGGATCACTTGAGCCCAGAAGGTCAAGGCTGCAGTGAGCTGTAATGGTGCCACTGCACTCCAGTCTGGGTGACAGAGTGAGACTCTATCTCAAAAACAAACAAATAAAATAAACATAGACAGCAGATTTCTCTCTGATGGGGTTTCCAAGGGTTGTTTAATACGATCCCTGGAAGGAACATCTCAGACTGCTAAGACCACAGACTTTTCTTCAGACGATAATCTTGTGGGACTATTATTTGATAGCCCTCTTTGGGGATCACTGATGTCACCCAGGGGTCAGCTGGCTTTTTGTGTAAAGGAGCCACCGGGTCTCAGTGGTAACTGCTCAACTCTGCTGTTGTAACTGGAAAGCAGCACAGATGATAGGTGAGTGAGTGGGCATGGCTGTGTGCCAATAAAACTTTATTTACAGTAGGCCGGGCGCGGTGGCTCACGCTTGTAATCTCAGCACTTTGGGAGGCCGAGGCGGGCGGATCACAAGGTCAGGAGACCAC
>NW_026663571.1:0-2062 GCF_009828535.3 Hylobates moloch | reverse complement strand
TGCCACTGCAATCCAGCCAGGGTGACAGATTGAGAACTTGTTGAATAAAGGAATAGATTAGAAACGTGTGGAATGGAATGGTATGGCATAGAATAGAAAGGAATGGAAAGGAATTAAATGGAGTGCAATGGAACGGAATGGAAAAGAATGGAATGGAATGGAATGGAATGGAATGGAATGGAAAGGAATGGAATGGAATGGAACAGTGAAATAAAATGTGAGCTGACATGGTGCCACTGCAATCCAGCCTGGGTGACATATTGAGAACTTGTTGAGAGAAAGGAGTAGATTAGAATAGTGTGGAATGGAATGGAATGGAATGGTATGGCATGGAATGCAAAGTAATGGAATGCAATGGAATGGAATGGAATGGAACGGAACGGTATTGGTTGTGAAGGAATGGAATGGAATGGAAAGGAATGGAAGGGAATGGAATAGAATGGAATGGAATGGAAAGGATTGGAAAGGAATGGAATGGAATGGATTGGAAAGGAATGCAATGGAATGGAATGGAACTGTGAAATAAAATGTGAGCTGACATTGTGCAAATGCAATCCATCCAGGGTGACAGATTGAGAACTTGTTGAAAGAACAGAATAGAATAGAAAAGTGTGGTATGGAATGGAAGGGAATGGAATGGAAAGTAATGGAATGGAATGGAACGGAGTGGTATGGAATGGAATGGAATGGAATTGAACGGAATGGAATGGAATGGAATTGAACGGAATGGAATGGAATGTTATGGAGTGGAATGGAATGGAATGGTGAAATGAAATGTGAGCTGACACTGTGCCACTGTATTCCAGACAAGGTGACAGATTGAGAACTTGTTGACAGAAAGGAATAGAATAGAATAGTGTGGAATGGAATGGAATGGAATGCAATGGAATGGAATGGAAAGGATTGGAGTGCAATGGAATGGAATGAAATTTAACAGAATGAAATGGAAAGTTATGCAATGGAATGGAATGGAAAGGAATGGAATGGAATGGAATGGAATGGAATAGAATGGAATGGAATGGCACGGAACGGAACGCAACGGAATGGAACGGAATGCAATGGAATGGAATGGAATGGAATGGATTGGAATGGAATGGAATGAAATGGTGAAATGAAATGTGAGCTGACATTGTGCCACTGCAATCCAGCCACAGAAACAGACTGACAAATTTTTGAAAGAAAGGAATACAATACAAAAAAATTAGCCGGACGTGTTGGCAGGCGCCTATAGTTCCAGCTACTCGGTAGGCTGAGGCAGGAGAATGGCGTTGACCCAGGAGGCGGAGCTTGCAGTGAGCCGAGATTGCGCCACTGCACTCCAACCTGGGCGACAATGAGACTCAGGGTATGGAAAGGAATGGAATGGAATGGAATGGAATGGAATGGAATGCAATGCAATGGAACGGAATGGAAGGCAATGGAATGAAATGGAATGAAATGGAATGGAATGGATCCGAATGGAATGGAATGGATTGGAATGGAATGGTGAAATAAAATGTGAGCTGAAATTTTGCCACTGCAATACAGCCAGGGTGACAGATTGAGAACTTGTTGAAAGAAAGGAACAGAATTGAATAGTGTGGACTGGAATGGAATGAAAAGGAATGGAATGGCATGGGACGGTGAAATAAAATGTGAGCTGACACGGTGCCACTGCAATCAAGCAAGGGTGAAAAATTGAGAACTTTTTGAAAGAAAGGAATAGATTAGAATAGAGTAGAATGGAATGGAACGGAATGGAATGATATGGCATGGAATGGAATGGAACAGATTGCAATGTAATGGAATGGAATGGTATAGTTTGCGAAGGAATGGAATGGAATGGAATGGAATGGAATGGAATGGAATGGATTGGAATGGAATGTAATGGAATGGAATGGATTGGAATGGAATGTAAAGGAATGGAATACAACTGTGAAATGAACTGTGAGCTGACATTCTGCGAACGAATTCCATCCAGGCTGACAGAGGGAGAACTTGTTGAAAGAACAGAATAGAATAGAAAAGTGTGGAATGGAATGGAAGGGAATGGAATGGAAAGTAATGGAATGGAATGGAATGG
>NW_026663570.1:0-2062 GCF_009828535.3 Hylobates moloch | reverse complement strand
CCTCCCAAGACTAAATCAGGAAGAAGTTGAATCTCTGAATAGACCAATAACAGGTTCTGAAATTGTGGCAATAATCAATAGCTTACCCACCAAAAAGAGTCCAGGACCTGATGGATTCACAGCCGAATTCTACCAGAGGTACAAGGAGGAACTGGTACCATTCCTTCTGAAACTATTCCAATCGATAGAAAAAGAGGGAATCCTCCGTAACACATTTTATGAAGCCAGCATCGTCCTGATACCAAAGCCTGGCAGAGACATAACCAAAAAAGAGAATTTCAGACCAATATCCTTGATGAACATTGATGCAAAAATCCTCAATAAAATACTGGCAAACCAAATCCAGCAGCACATCAAAAATCTTATACACCATAATCAAATGGGCTTCATCCCTCGGATCCAAGGCTGGTTCAACATACACAAATCAATAAATGTAATCCAGCATATAAACAGAACCAAAGACAAAAACCACATGATTATCTCAATAGATGCAGAAAGGCCTTTGACAAAATTCAACAACCCTTCATGCTAAAAACTCTCAATAAATTAGGTATCGATGGGACGTATCTCAAAATAATAAGAGCTATCTATGACAAACCCACAGCCAATATCATACTGAATGGGCAAAAACTGGAAGCATTCCCTTTGAAAACTGGCACAAGACAGGGATGCCCTCTCTCACCACTCCTATTCAACATAGTGCTGGAAGTTCTGGCCAGAGCAATCAGGCAGGAGAAGGAAATAAAGGGTATTCAACTAGGAAAAGAGGAAGTCAAATTATCCCTGTTTGCAGATGACGTGATCGTATATCTAGAAAACCCCATTGTCTCAGCCCAAAATCTCCTTAAGCTGATTAGCAACTTCAGCAAAGTCTCAGGATACAAAATCAATGTACAAAAATCACAAGCATTCTTACACACCAATAACAGACAGAGAGCCAAATCATGAGTGAACTCCCATTCACAATTGCTTCAAAGAGAATAAAATACCTAGGAATCCAACTTACAAGGGATGTGAAGGACCTCTTCAAGGAGAACTACAAACCACTGCTCAATGAGATAAAAGAGGATACAAACAAATGGAAGAACATTCCATGCTCATCGGTTGGAAGAATCAATATTGTGAAAATGGGCATACTGCCCAAGGTAATTTATAGATTCAATGCCATCCCCATCAAGCTACCAATGACTTTCTTCACAGAATTTGAAAAAACCACTCTAAAGTTCATATGGAACCAAAGAAGAGCCCTCATCGCCAAGTCAATCCTAAGCCAAGAGAACAAAGCTGGAGGCATCACGCTACCTGACTTCAAACTATACTACAAGGCTACAATAACCAAAACAGCATGGTACTGGTACCACAACAGAGACATAGATCAATGGAACAGAACAGAGCCCTCAGAAATGATGCCGCATATCTACAACTATCTGATCTTTGACAAACCTGACAAAAACAAGAAATGGGGAAAGGATTCCCTATTTAATAAATGGTGCTGGGAAAACTGGCTAGCCATATGTAGAAAGCTGAAACTGGATCCCTTCCTTACACCTTATACAAAAATTAATTCAAGATGGATTAAAGACTTAAATGTTAGAGCTAAAACCATTAAAATTCTACAAGAAAACCTAGGCAATACCATTCAGGACATAGGTGTGGGCAAGGACTTCATGTCTAAAACACCAAAAGCAATGGCAACAAAAGCCAAAATTGACAAATGGGATCTAATTAAACTAAAGAGCTTCTGCACAGCAAAAGAAACTACCATCAGAGTGAACAGGCAACTTACAGAATGGGAGAAAATTTTTGCAACCTACTCATCTGACAAAGGGCTAATATTCAGAATCTACAATGAACTCAAACAAATTTACATGAAAAAAACAAACAACCCCATCAAAAAGTGGGCAAAGGATATGAACAGACACTTCTCAAAAGAAGACATTTATGCAGCCAAAAAACACATGAAGAAATTCTCATCATCACTGGCCATCAGAGAAATGCAAATCAAAACCACAGTGAGATACCATCTCACACCAGTTAGAATGGCCATCATTAAAAAATCAGG
>NW_026663569.1:0-2063 GCF_009828535.3 Hylobates moloch | reverse complement strand
CAATGTTGCCCAGGCTGGAGTGCAGTGGCGTGATCTCGACTCGCTATAACCTCCACCTCCTAGCCGCCTGCCTTGGCCTCCCAAAGTGCTAAGATTACAGCCTCTGCCCGGCCGCCACCCCGTCTAGGAAGTGAGGAGCGTCTCTGCCCAGCCGCCCCATCTGGGAAGTGAGGAGCGCCTCTGCCTGGCCGCCCCATCTGGGAAGTGAGGAGCGCCTCTGCCCGGCCGCCCCGTCTGGGATGTGAGGAGCGCCTCTGCCCGGCCGCCCCCTCTGGGTTGTGAGGAGCGCCTCTGCCCAGCCGCCACCTCGTCTAGGAAGTGAGGAGCGCCTCTCCCCAGCCACCAGCCCGTCTGGGAAGTGAGGAGTGCCTCTGCCTGGCCGCTGTGCAACCTTCCAAGTGTGAAGTGACAGCCTTCCTTGTAGAATGAATGAAGACACTGGCACTGATTATATAATACCTTGGCAGCTATCTCAAGTCGTTGATGTACTGGAATTATAGAAGAAAGCAAACACACAAATTTGACTAAAGGCGATTTTGTGACTTATTTCTATTGGCCCTGGCAAACCAAGGTTATTCTGGATGGAAATAGCCTTGAACAGGTGCTATATATATGAACGTATCTGATTTTTTTTCCCTGTATAATTCTTACTTTGTGCATTTGATACTCAGTTGTGTTTGTAATCACGGAAAAATAAAAGCATATATAAAAAAAATGATTTTTGAGCCAGGAACGGTGGCTCACGCCTGTAATCCTAGCACTTTGAGAGGCCAAGGAGGGCAGATCACCTGAGGTCGGGAGTTTGAGACCGGCCTGACCAACATGGATAAACCCCATCTCTACTAAAAAATACAAAATTTGCTGGGCGTGGGGGCGCATGCCTGTAATCCCAGCTACTCAGGAGACTAAGACAGGAGAATCGCTTGAACCTGGGAGGCAGAGGTTTAGTGAGCCGAGATTGTGCCATCTGCCATCGCACTCCAGCCTGGGCAACAAGAGTGAAACTCCGTCTCAAAAATAAAAAAAGATTTTAGGCTGGATGCAGTGGCTTACACCTGTAATCCTAGCACTCTGGGAGGCCGAGGTGGGCAGATTGCTGGAGCTCAGGAGTTCAAGACCAGCCTGGGCAACGTGGTGAAACCCTGTCTCTACCAAAAATACAAAAAAAAAAAAATTAGCCGAGCATGGTGGTGCGCAGCTGTATTCCCAGCTACTTGGGAGGCCGAGGTGGGAGGATTGCTTGAGCCTGGGAAGCAGAGTTTGCAATGAGCCAAGATTGTGCCACTGTACTCCAGCCCAGGCAAGAGAATGACGCTCTGTCTCTAAAATAAAATAAAATATAAAATAAAATAAAATAAAATTTTTTTTAAAAAAAGGAAAAAAATGAAAACAATTTTATATTTCCTCAGATTTTTCAGTTGTCTGAATTACTTCATCCACTATTATTTGAAGCAGAATCTCGGGTATTGTATCAGGTCCATTTCTTTTATTATAATAGGAATACCAGCCTGGGCAACACAATGAAACTGTAACCACCCAAGGGGTTCACCTTGCCTGCTGCCTAGACAGAGCCGATTCATCAAGACAGGGGAACTGCAAAAGAGAAAGAGTAATTCACACAGATCTGGTTGTGCGGGAGCCTGGAGTTTTATTATTACTCAAATCAGTCTCCCCAGCATTCAGGGAGTAGAGTTTTTAAGGCTAACTTGGTGGGTTGGGGGAAGCCAGTGAACCAGGAGTGCTGACTGGTCAGGGATGAAATCATAGGGAGTCGAAGCTGTCTTCTTGTACTGAGTAGGTTCCTGGGTGGGGGACCACAAGATCAGATAAGCCAGCTTATTGATCTGGGTGGTGCCAACTGATCCATCAAATGCAGGATCTGCAAAGTATCTCAAGCACTGATCTTAGGAGCAATTTAGGGAGCGTCAGAATCTTGTAGCCTCCAGCTGCATGACTCCTAAATCATAATTTCTAATGATTTTTTTCTTTTAGCTAATTTGTTAGTCCTACGAAAGCAGTCTAGTCTAATTGAGTAGGTGACAGAGACAGATATCATCCCCCCC
>NW_026663568.1:0-2063 GCF_009828535.3 Hylobates moloch | reverse complement strand
CGCTTGGGCCACGGAGACCCAGAAAGCTTCCCTGTCCCAGACAGTTACGGGAGCCCAGAGCTCCAGGATCACCACACCTGCCCCATCGTGACACCCAGCCCCAGGAAGTTTCTCCCGGATGGACTGGGAAGTCTTCTGGGTTGAAGACAGTGAGCCAGAATAAGAAGCCCCTAGGCTTCTCAGATACAGGGCCCGCAGAGCAAGAGGGAGGACCGATCAGAGGCCAGAGCCCAGGCAGGATTGGCGGCAATGCCGCCACCACCACGGCCATCAGGGGAGGAGTGCCCAACGGGTGACTGGGCCAGGAAGGCCAGCCTTTGAGCCACAGAGATGCCTGCCCCATCCCGCAGCCGACTTCCATCTCCGTCCCTGTGTCGAGATGTGGCTAGATGTCTCAAAGAGGGCAAAGGGCGAGAGGAAGGAGAACCCTCTTCCTGAAGTTCTGTGGGCACCCTCCTGTGGGTGGACAAAGAGGTCCTCTGAGGCCTTTGTCCTTGCCTGGGGTGTGGTCGACTTGATGCTAGCAAAGAGGCTGCGCAGGATGGGGAGGGGGTGAACACCCCTGCGGCACCGACGTTGCCCAGGCCTTCACAAACCCAAGCTGGAACCGCGGGGAAAACGACGGCCAACGGGCCACACGACCCAGGCAGAGACCCTGGGGAGAGGCTGAAGGCAAGAAAGGCTGACGTGGGAGAAAACACCCTCCGGCGCAAAGGGCACCTGTGTCCCAGCAAACACGCACGCACAGACCGACAGAGATAGTAACAGAGAGCGACGGAAAGAGCCAGAAGAGAGAGGGAGAGAAATCAGAGAGAGACGTAAGTGGGCACACAAACACACACACACACACACACACACACACACACACGCACGCACACACACGCACACACACGCACACACCCCAAACGCACACAGACATACATGCAGCAGGTTAACACCCGCCCCCAGGCAGCCCCTGAAACTGCCGGGTTCTGCCCTCGGGGACTACGACCCGCCGGTGAGAGAGCAGCGCACGGGCACACAGGCATACCTGTCCTGGACCTCACAGGGGCACCACTTTTGGGGAGACTCACGGGCACACCGTCCCCGCACGCCTGAGGCTGGGATCCCGCGCTGCCTTCCCGGCGATCGTCTGAGGTTTCTTCCTCCTGAGGCTTCTTCCTCTGCTGCTCGACCCTCCGCGAATCCCGGGCTCCGAACACCCCCCTGTGAACGCCCTGGCCACGACTGGTCTCAGCCCCGACTCCGACGCACGATCGCACAGGGCTCCTACTGCGCCCGGTCTCAGGGACCCATCCCCGGGCAACGGCGGCGGTCACTGTGCCCCAAGCGGCGGCTCGGGCCTCGCGCATGCGCACTGGAGAGGCCGACTCGCGGCTTGCTCCGGAGAGTCAGGCTGCGGACCCTTTAAGAAATGGCGGATACGCGGCAGGCTGCGGGGACTGGGGCGGCACAGCCCGAGGCGGCACAGCCCGAGGCGGCACAGCCCGAGGCGGCGTGGGGGGAGGAGGACTGCCAGAGGGGCCTGGCGGAGAACCCGGGTAGGACCCGTAGGAGTCCTGTCGTCAGGACCTCCTTGATCGGTCTTCCGCTTGGGTTCCCGGTGGAGGAGGAGCGTCGGGGTGCCGGCTGGGCTGTGCGGAGTCCTCTTCGGATCCGATGATGGATCCCACCGGGTGATCGGGAATGGGGTTCCAATGCAGTGAGGCGGGAAGGGTCTCGCTGGGTCACAGAAACATCCCCAGGGCCGCTAGGCGCGCTGTCGGCGGAAAATGCACTGACCCAGGAGCCCACTGCCTCCCTCCTTCCTGGGTGGAGCAGTGGCCTGCCTTCATGTCCATGGCCCGGGGGCTCCGGCACCCCGACACGGCTTCCCGCGACAGGTGCAAAGACAGACACAGGCGAGGCCGAGATGGAGCCAGTGTGACCACACGTGGCACCGACCTTCGCCAAGAGCAGATGGAGTGAGCGGGTGTCTTTGACGCCGTAGGGGGCGATGGCGAGACGGACAGTGATGTCCAGCCGTGCGCCCGGGGGTCACGGGAGACCTCCGCCGCACAGCT
>NW_026663567.1:1516-2064 GCF_009828535.3 Hylobates moloch | reverse complement strand
AATAAAAACTACAGAGAAGCAATCTGTGAAACTTCTTTCTGATGTGCGCATTCAACTAACAGAGTTGAACTTTACTTTTGATTGT
Source organism: Hylobates moloch (assembly GCF_009828535.3). Taxonomy (NCBI): domain Eukaryota; kingdom Metazoa; phylum Chordata; class Mammalia; order Primates; family Hylobatidae; genus Hylobates; species Hylobates moloch. The sequence goes on along the minus strand of NW_026663567.1, from coordinate 1,979 downwards.
GCAGTTCTGAAACACTCTTTCTGTAGAAACTGCAAGTGGACATTCGGACCGCTAAGAGGCCTAGAGTGGAAAAACGAATATCTTCAAATAAAAACTAAACAGAAGCATTCCGTGAAACTCCTTTCTGTTCTGTGCATTTAACTAACAGAGTTGAAACTTACTTTTGATTGAGGAGTTCTGAAACACTCTTTCTGTAGAAACTTCAAGGGGACATTCGGAGCGCTAAGAGGCCTAAAGTGGAAAAAGGAATATCTTCAAATAAAAACTATACAGAAACATTCTGTGAAACTTCATTCTGATCTGTGCATTCAACTAACAGAGTTGAACCTTACTTTTGATTGAGCAGTTCTTAAACACTCTTTCTGTAGAAACTGCAAGAGGACATTCGGAGCGCTAAGAGGCCTAGAGTGGAAAAAGGAATATCTTCAAATAAAAACTACACAGAAGCATTCTGTGAAACTTC
>NW_026663567.1:0-1506 GCF_009828535.3 Hylobates moloch | reverse complement strand
AACGAATATCTTCAAATAAAAACTACACAGAAGCATTCTGTGAAACTGCTTTCTGATGTGTGCAAGCAACTCTCAGAGTTGAACCTTACTTTTGATTGAGGCGTTGGGAAAAACTCTTTCATTAGCAAGTGGAAGTGGACATTCGGAGCGCTATGAGGCCTGTAGTGGAAAAACGAATATCTTCAAGTAAAAACTACATAGAAGCATTCTGTGAAACTTCTTACTGATCTGTGCCTTCAACTAACAGACTTGAACTTAACTTTTGATTGAGCAGTTCTGAAACACTCTTTCTGTAGAAACTGCAAGTGAACATTCGGAGCGCTAAGAGGCCTATAGTGGAAATAGGAATATCTTCAAATAAAAACTACACAGAAGCATTCTGTGAAACTTGTTACTGTTCTGTGCATTCAACTAACAGAGTTGAACCTTACTTTTGATTGAGCAGTTCTGAAACACTCTTTCTGTAGAAACTGCAAGCTTACATTCGGAGCGCTAAGAGGGCTATAGTGGAAAAACGAATATCTACAAATAAAAACTACACAGAAGCATTCTGTGAAACTCCTTTCTGTTCTGTGCATTCAACTAACAGAGTTGAACCTTAGTTTTGATTGAGCAGTTCTGAAACACTCTTTCTGTAGAAACTGCAAGTGGACATTCGAAGGGCTAAGAGGCCTATAGTGGAAAAACAAATATCTTCAAATAAATAGTACACATAAGCATACTGTGAAAACTTCCTTCTGTTCTATGCATTCAACTAACAGAGTTGAACCTTACTTTTGATTGAGCAGTTCTGAAACACTCTCTGTAGAAACTGCAAATAGACATTCGGGGCGCTAAGAGGCTTATAGAGGAAAATGGAATATCTTCAAATAAATACTACACAGAAGCATTCTGTGAAACTTCTTTCTGTTCTGTGCATTCAGCTAAAAGAGTTGAACCTTGTTTTTGATTGAGCACTTCTGAAAAACTCTTTCTGTAGAAACTACAAGTGGACATTCGGAGCGCTAAGAGGCCAATAGCGGAAAAAGGAATATCTTCAAATAAAAACTACAGAGAAGCAATCTGTGAAACTTCTTTCTGATGTGCACATTCAACTAACAGAGTTGAACTTTACTTTTGATTGTACAATTCTGAAACACTCTTTCTGTAGAAACTGCAAGTGGACATTCGGACCGCTAAGAGGCCTAGAGTGGAAAAACGAATATCTTCAAATAAAAACTACACAGAAGCATTCTGTGAAACTTCTTTCTGTTCTGTGCATTTAACTAACAGAGTTGAAACTTACTTTTGATTGAAGAGTTCTGAAACACTCTTTCTGTAGAAACTTCAAGTGGACATTCGGAGCGCTAAGAGGCCTAAAGTGGAAAAAGAAATATCTTCAAATAAAAACTACACAGAAGCATTCTGTGAAACGTCTTTCTGTTCTGTGCATTCAACTAACACAGTGGAACCTTACTTTTGATTGAGCAGTTCTGCAACACTCTTTCTGCAGAAACTGCAAGTGGA
>NW_026663566.1:0-2064 GCF_009828535.3 Hylobates moloch | reverse complement strand
CTTTGGATTGAGTTCTGAAACACTCTTTCTGTAGAAACTGAAAGTGGACTTTCGGAGCACCAAGGGGCCAATAGTGGAAAAAGAAATAATTTCAAATAAAAACTACACAGAAGGATTCTGCGAAACTTCTTGCTGATCTGTGCATTCAACTAACAGAGTTGAAGCTTACTTTTGATTGAGCAGTTCTGGAACACTCTTTCTGTAGAAACTGCAAAGGGACATTCGGAGCGCTAAGGGGCCTATAGTGGAAAAAGGACTATATTCAAATAAAAACTACACAGAAGCATTCTGTGAAACTTCCTTCTGTTCTGTGCATTCAAGTAACAGAGTTGAAGCTTAGTTTTGATTATGCAGCTCGGAAACACTCTTTCTGTAGAAACTGCAAGTGGACATTCGGAGCGCTAACGGGCCAATAGTGGAAAAAGAAGTATCTTCAAACAAAAATTACACCGAAGCATTCTGTGAAACTAATTTCTGTTCTGTGTATTCAACTAATGTAGATGAACCTTACTTTTGATTGAGCAGTTCTGAAACACTCTTTCGGTGAAAACTGCAATTCGAAATTCGGAGCGCTAAGGGCCCTACAGATGAAAGAGGATTATCTTCAAATAAAATCTACACAGAAGAATTCTGTGAAACTAATTACTGTTCTGTGCATTCAACTAACAGAGTTGAAGCTTACTTTTGATTTAGCAGTTGTGAAACACCCTTTCTGTACAAACTGCATGTGGACATTCTGTGCGCTAAGTGGCCTATAGTGGAAAAAGTAATAACATCAAATAAAAACTACACAAAACCATTCTGCGAAAGTTCTTTCTGATCTGTGCATTCAACTAGCAGAGTTGAAACTGACATTTGATTGAGCAGTTCTGAAACACTCTTTCTGAAGAAACTGCAATGAGACATTCGGAGCACTAAGGGGCCTACAGTGGAAAAAGGAATATCTTCAACAAAAACTACCCAGAAGCATTCTGTGAAACTTCTTTCTGTTCTGTGCATTCAACTAACAGAGTTGAAGCCTACATTTGATTGAGCAGTTCTGAAACACTATTTCTGTAGAAACTGTTTTGGGACATTCGGAGTGCTTAGGGGCCTATAGTGGAAAAAGAAATATCTTCAAATAAATATTACACAGAAGCATTCTGTGAAACTACTTTCTGTTCTGTTCATTCAACTAACAGAGTTGAAGCTTATTTTTGATAGAGCAGTTCTGAAACACTCTTTCTGTAGAAACTGCAAGTGGACATTCCGAGCGCTAAGAGGCCTATTGTGGAAAAAGGAATATCTTCAAATAAAAACGACACAGAAGCATTGTGTGAAACTTATTTGTCTTCTGTGCATTCACCTAACAGTGTTGAAGCTTACCTATGATTGAGTAGTTCTGAAACACTCTTTCTGTAGAAACTTCAAAGGGTCATTCGGAGCGCTAAGGTGCCTATAATAGAAAAAAAATATGTTCAAATAAAAACTACACAGAACTATTCTCTGACACTTCTTTCTGTTCTGTGCATTCAAGTAACAGTGTTGAAGCTTTGTTTTGATTGAGCAGTTCTGAAACACTCTTTCTGTAGAAACTGCAAGTGGACATTCGGAGCGCTATGGGTCCTATAGTGGAAAAAGGAATAACTTCAAATAAAAACTACACAGAAGAATTCTGTGAAACTACTTTCTATTCTGTGCATTCAACCAACAGAGTTGAAAGTTGCTTTTGATTGAGCAGTTCTGAAACACTCTTCCTGTAGAAAGTGCAACGGGACATTCAGAGCGCTAGGGGCCCTATGGTGGAAAAAGGATCATCTTCAAATAAAAACTACACAGAAGCATTCTGTGCAACTTATTTGTGTTCTGTGCCTTCAACTAAGAGAATTGAAGCTTACTTTTGATTGAGGAGTTCTGAAACACTCTTTCTGTAGAAAGTGCAAGGAGACCTACGGAACGCTAAGGGGCCTATAGTGGAAAAAAATATCTTCAAATAAAAACTACACTGAAGTATTCTGTGAAACCTCTTTCTGTTCTGTGCATTCAACTAACGGAGTTGAAGCTTTCTTTTGATTGAGCAGTTCT
>NW_026663565.1:0-2065 GCF_009828535.3 Hylobates moloch | reverse complement strand
GCAGTTACTACAGAAAGAGTGTTTCAGAAGTGCTCAATCAAAAGTAAGCTTCAACTCTGTTAGTTGCATGCACAGAACAGAAAGAAGTTTCACAGAATGCTTCTGTGTAGTTTTTATTTGAAGACATTCCTTCTTCCACTTTAAGCCCTTTAGCGCTCAGAATGTCGGCTTGCAGTTTTCACAGAAAGAGTGTTTCGGAACTGCTCTATCAAAAGTAAGCTTCCACTCTGTTAGTTCAATGCACTGAACAGAAAGAAGTTTCACAGAATGCTTCTGTGTAGTTTTTATTTGAAGACATTCCTTTTTCCACTTTAAGCCCTTTCGCGTTCAGAATGTCCACTTGCAGTTTCTACAGATAGAGTGTTTCAGAACTGCTCTATCAAAAGTAAGCTTAAACTCTGTTAGTTCAAAGCACTGAACAGAAAGAAGTTTCACAGAATAGTTCTGTGTATTTTTTTTTGAAGATACTCCTTTTTCCACGGTAGGCCCCTTAGTTCTCAGAATGTCCCCTTGCAGTTTCTACAGAAACAGTGTTTCAAACTGCTCAATCAAAAGTAAGCTTCAACTCTGTTAGTTGAATGCACAGAACATAAAGAAGTTTCACAGAATGCTTCTGTGTAGATTTTATTTGAAGATATTAGTTTTTCCAGTATAGGCCCCTTAGTGCTCGGCATGTCGCATTCCAGTTTCTACAGAAAGAGTGTTTCAGAACTGCTCTATCAAAAGTAAGCTTCAACTCTGTTAGTTCAATGCACAGAACAGAAAGTGGTTACACAGAATGCGTCTGTCCAGCTTTATTTGAAGATATTCCTTTTTCCACTATAGGCCATTTAGCGCTCCGAATGTTCCCTTGCAGTTACTACAGAAAGAGTGTTTCAGAAGTGCTCAATCAAAAGTAAGCTTCAACTCTGTTAGTTGTATGCACAGAACAGAAAGAAGTTTCACAGAATGCTTCTGTGTAGTTTTTATTTGAAGACATTCCTTTTTCCACTTTAAGCCCTTTAGCGTTCAGAATGTCCACTTCCAGTTTCTACAGATAGAAAATAATTAAATTTTGGAAAAATAAAAATTTATCTTTTTTATTGAAATATTTAAGAAAGAAGTTTCACAGAATGCTTCTGTGAAGTTTTTATTTGAAGACATTCCTTTTTCCACTATCGGCCATTTAGAGCTCCGAATGTTCCCTGACAGTTACTACAGAAAGAGTGTTTCAGAAGTGCTGAATCAAAAGTAAGCTTCAACTCTGTTAGTTCTATGCACAGAACAGAAACAAGTTTCACAGAATGCTTCTGTGTAGTTTTTATTTGAAGAAATTCCTTTTTCCACTTTAAGCCCTTTAGCGTTCAGAATGTCCACTTGCAGTTTCTACAGAAACAGTGTTTCAGAACTGCTCAATCAAAACTAAGCTTCAACCCTGTTAGTTGAATGCACAGAACATAAAGAAGTTTCACAGAATGCTTCTGGGTAGATTTTATTTGAAGATATTTGTTTAGGCCCCTTAGTGCTCGGCATGTCCCATTCCAGTTTCTACAGAGTGTTTCACAACTGCTCTATCAAAAGTAAGCTTCAACTGTGTTAGTTCATTGCACAGAACAGAAAGTGGTTAACAGAATGCGTCTGTCCAGTTTTTGTTTGAAGATATTCCTTTTTCCACTATAGGCCATTTAGCGCTCCGAATGTTCCCTTGCAGTTACTACAGAAAGAGTGTTTCAGAAGTGCTCAATCAAAAGTAAGCTTCAACTCTGTTAGTTGTATGCACAGAACAGAAACAAGTTTCACAGAATGCTTCTGTGTAGTTTTTATTTGAAGACATTCCTTTTTCCACTTTAAGCCCTTTAGCGTTCAGAATGTCCACTTGCAGTTTCTACACATAGAGTGTTTCAGAACTGCTCTATCAAAAGTAAGCTTTAACTCTGTTAGTTCAATGCACTGAACAGAAAGAAGTTTCACAGAATGCTTCTGTGTAGTTTTTTTTGAAGACATTCCTTTTTCCACTTTAATCCCTTTAGCGCTCAGAATGTCGGCTTGCAGTTTTCACAGAAAGAGTGTTTCGGAACTGCTCTAT
>NW_026663564.1:1779-2066 GCF_009828535.3 Hylobates moloch | reverse complement strand
TTGGGAACCCCTCATCCATTGAGACTTCTGCCCTTTGCTTATATCTAACTTATAGTTGCTGCTCCTTTTTTTTTTTTTTTTTTTTTTTAATGAGACGGAGTCTTGCTCTGTCGCCCAGGCTGGAATGCAGCCTGCTTCTCCTTGTTGACAAGAAATGCTCAGCTTCATATTCACCCCCTTCCCCAGCATTATCTGGCATTTTAGTATTCACATTTTACAATGCACTTTTCTGACATCCTAACACCACATTTTCTTGACCTTTCAAATACAGTGATTTTTTTTTTTTT
>NW_026663564.1:0-1679 GCF_009828535.3 Hylobates moloch | reverse complement strand
CGGCTCACTGCAAGCTCCACCTCCCAGGTTCACACCATTTTCCTGCCTCAGCCTCTCGAGTAACTGGGACTACAGGCACCCGCCACCACGCCCGGCTAATTTTTTTGTATTTTTAGTAAAGACGGGGTTTCACCATGTTGGCCAGGATGGTCTCGATTTCCTGACCTCGTGATCCGCCTGCCTTGGCCTCCCAAAGTGCTGGGATTACAGGCGTGAACCACCGCACTGGACATGCTTAGTTCTTTTTTCTTTTTTCCCACGCTAAACCAGAGACCCTTTTTTTGAGATAGAGTTTCGCTCTTGTTACCCAGGCTGCAGTGCAGTGGCGCGATCTCGGCTCACCGCAACCTCCACCTCCTGGGTTCAGGCGATTCTCCTACTTCAGCCTCCCAGGTAGCTGGGACTACAGGCATGCGCCACCACATCTGGCTGCTTTTTTGTATTTTTTAGTAGAGACGGGGTTTCTTCATGTTGGTCAGGCTGGTCTTGAACTCCCGACCTCGGGTGATCCGCCCACCTTGGCCTCCCAAAGTGCTGGGAATACAAGCGTGAGGCACCACGCCCGGCCAACCAGAGACTCTTTAATGCTTAGATCTTCACTTCTACAATCTTGAACTCTAATGTCATGCCTCCCAGCTTTCTCATTCTGCATCACATCTTCTCCTTAATGTCAGTGAGGCCTCCAGACCCTTCCCCAACTCTGACACCCCTACTTGTCTTCTGGCTACTTTAAAACCAGAATTTCATCACTAGTCCTGGTCAGGCTCCAGCTCCCATTCCTGAGGTGGATCAGTTCTACGGGGCGTCTCTTTGCTCCTGCTCAGGGACTGTGATGCACAGCTGTGAGGACTGGGGAGGTGCTTTTTATTGTCCAATTTGACTGGACTTTTTGTCTTTTTTTTTTTTTTTTTTTTGAGACGGAGTCTCAGTCTGTCACCTAGGCTGGAGTGCAGTGGCACGATCTAGGCTCACTGCAACCTCTGCCTCCCTGGTTCAAGCGATTCTCCTGCCTCAGCCTCCTGAGTAGCTAGGATTACAGGAGCCCGCCACCATGCCCAGCTAATTTTTGTAGTAGAGACATGGTTTCACCATGTTGGTCAGGCTGGTCTCGAATTCCTGACCTCGTGATCCACCCGCCTCGGCCTCCCAAAGTGCTGGGATTCACAGGCTTGAGCCACTGCACCTGGCTTTTTTTTTTGAGACACAGTTTCATTCTCCCTCCCAGGCTGGAGTGCAGTGGCATGATCTTAGCTCACTGCAAGCTCTGCCTCCCGGGTTCAAGTGATTCTCATGCCTCAACCTATGGAATAGCTGGGATTACAGGCGTGTGCCACCACGCCCTGCTAATTTTTGTATTTTTAATAGAGATAGAGTTTTGCCATGTTGGCCAGGCTCATCTCGAACTCCTGACCTCAAGTGATCCACCCACCTTGGTCTCGCAAAGTGCTAGGATTACAGGTGTGAGCCACCATGCCCAGCTGCCTTTTTGAATTAATTTTAAGTACATTAATAAAGCATTAGAACATTATGTATTTAACACAAAGACAATTTAAATTTGCTTTCTTGTTGCTTATTCCTTCGGGTATTCTAAAATTTATTTTTAAGTAAAGCTTTTAATTGAAGTTATGACATGCACAGAATACCACACAGTTTAGAGCATTAATTTTTATAAACGTACA